>NC_030418.2:9268853-9276353 GCF_001660625.3 Ictalurus punctatus | reverse complement strand
ATACATAATAAACGCTGCCTCATTAAAGCCACCAGTATAGTGGTTGACCTCTCCCATCCCTCATAGAAACTCATCACTCTGCCATCGGGCAGAAGACACCAAAATGGCCGGACCAAGTCCACCAGATTCTGGAACAGCTTCTTTCCACAAGCTGTCAAGACCCTTATGCTATGTCCTGGGATGTAATGTGATTTGCAGTTCACTGTAGGTACTAGGGATGTCACGAGAACCGATACTTCGGTACCAAGTCGGTACCAACATTCTTAAAACGTGATGGTACTTGTTTTTCTGGAGTAGCATAGGTACCGTTTGTTATGACGGTACCAAGGTTGCAATTCTTCCGGACCTGATGGGGGCAGCAAATACGAGCAAGTGTTTTAGTCGGTCCACAAGTGGTGAAGAACGCCTACAAGCACACAGGAAAAACTCCAGAAGTTAAGCTCCGCCATGACTTGTTGAGAGGAAATGTGGTATGGAATAAGGAAATACTTTGCATTCGAGGCGGATGACAACAAACATATAATTGATGCTCTGAAGCCGGTGTGCAACCGATGCTATCGTTCATTTAAAAAAAGCGAGGAAACACCTGGAATTTGGCGAAGCACCTGAAAGACGGGCCCTATATTATGTTTTTTGAGGCAGCTGGCATAAACTACCTCCTAATGGGCCACCATGCATCGCCATTCAGCCTGTGTCCTGTCAGCAAAATGTAGCCAAATGTCACTAATAATTATTCAAATGTTCATGCTTTTAATAAATGTTTTTATCCTGCCACCATATCAGTGAATTTAGACTAATGCTTGCATTCAGAGTATAAGGTGTGTGTGTGTTTAAGAGTGCTGCACCTCCACAGTAGACTCCACTCATTGTCAGACAGTGTCAGATTCACTCACTCTCCCTCCCGCTCTCTCTCTCTCGGAGGATGTCCTCCAGGAGAGCTTTTTAAAAAAAATAAATAAAAAAATTAAAAAAAAAAAAAAAATTTATACCACACTGTGGTATCTACTTTGGTATCGAGCACTTTTGGTGGTATCAGTACCGACTCATAGATTTTTGGTATCGTGACATCCCTAGTAGGTACAGTATCATACTTTTGGTGGTTCGTTTTTTTCTCCATTTCTCTGTCTGATCACTTATAGCTGCACTAATGAAGAGCATGTCCCCGACTGGACCTGCAGAGATCCCACACTGGGAGGAAGGGAAATGTCAACATGCTTCATGGCTCCTCTTTGCATCTCCGACAAACAAACCTGCATGCAATGCTACTGTTTGAGGCTGTGAGTGTTTTCATCTCAGCTGCAAGATTAGTGTGTTTACCTATTCTGTAATCAAATACCTTTGCAATATAAACCAATTAAAACCATAGACAAGTGAAGTGAATAACATTGATCATCGTGTTACAATGGCACCTGTCAAAGGATGGGATATATTAGGCAGCAAGTAAACAGTCAGTTCTCCCAGTTGTTGTGGAAGCAAGAAAAATGGGCAAGGGTAAGAATCTGAGCAACTTTAACCAAATTGTGATGGCTAGACTCCTGGGTCAGAGCCTCTCAAAAACAACAGGTCTTGTGGGGTGTTCCTGGTATGCAGTGATTAGTACATAACAAAAGTGCTCCAAAGAAGGACAACTTGTGAACCAGCAACAGGTTAATGGGCGCCAAAGGCTCGCGTGGGGAGCAAAGGCTAGCCTGTCTGCCCTGATCCCACAGAAGAGCTTCTGTAGCAAAAACTGCTCAAAAAGTTAATGCCGAATATGATAGAAAGGTGTCAGAACACACAGTGCGTCTCAGCTTCGATCCTGGCATTCATGTGGATGTTACGTTGACACATACCACCTACCTAAAAATTGTAGCAGGCCAATTACACCCCTTCAGGGCAAAAGTATTCCCTAATGGCAGTAGCATCTTTCAGCACTCTATAGTCTATATTTGTATATATAAAACTAACATTAGCCAGGAAGTTGTATTGGCTGGGAGCCTGATTCATTTCTCTTTTTTTATTTTTATTAACTGCATATGTTAGGAAAATAGGTTAATATCTTGTATTTTCTTTCATTTATTTTTCATTAACAGATAAGTTAGTTTTTCTTTTGCTGATAGATGGTTTGCCGGTTCAAAAGACAATTGGTAAAATAAACTATTGGTATACTTGTACATGGATAGAATGACAATAAAGTTCTCTAAAACTATTCTTACCACACATACAGGTCACACTATATCAGATTAACAACTTACCTCTCGCGCTATGCTACTTAAGGCCTCATCCTCAGCAGAGAATCGGTCCTTGATAGGTGCCCGTTTTCGTCCTGAACCCGGTGTACCCATGTCGGTTCTTGTGTTGCTAGTTCCACACAAACTGGTGCTTAGGGCAAATGTTGATTTTTGTAGTGTTCTGAAAGATAGAAATATCATCTTGGTCAGAGTCCAAGAAAAAAAAAACTGCTATCAATAATTTTCCAAAAATAAGAGCAGCATGAAAAACTCAAATGGTGTATAGTATAAGCTTCAGTGTCAGTATTCTATCAGGTATTTATACACACACACACACACACACACACACACACACACAGACACACACAGACACACACAGACACACACACAGACACACACACAGACACAGACAGACACAATATAGACACACACAGTGCCCTCCACGAATATTGGCACCCTTATTAAATATGAGCAAAGAAGGAATTTTCAAAAAATTCACAAAAAATTCACAAAAATACTCTACTATCATGGATATCAAACAATAGCAAACAACACAGGAATATCAAAAAACATCTCTGTTAAATATAGGTGTGCAACAATTACTGAACTATGAATTCATATGAGAGAAATATATTGAAGTATATTCCCATTGATATTTTACATTTTTGTAGTACACCTGGGTGACTAGGAACAGGAAATTTTTAAGCCATGACTTCCTGTTTCACAGGGGCTATGAGGCAACACATACGCCAAATTCCCTTAGTTATTCATACCAGTGGGTAAGACCAAGGAACATAGCTGTGATCCAACAGTCCAAGGTTACATAACCATGTAAACTTGATCTTTACATTCTTAACTTTAATGCAGATTTTACATTGGTTAATATTAGCAGTCGATTACTCCCTTTTACTGCACGCCGTTGTCACGTGACAGGGAGCTAACTAGCGTACAAAATGTAAAGAGCTGAAGAGAGAAGATGAAATGAACATAGATTTCTTATGTAAGCCATTTAAAGCTGCAGATAATGTAAGTCCTGGATCTGGAGATGGCGATCATGTGGTGAATGTGGATCCACCAGTGGAAAAGAAGGCAGTTTTCGGAGAGTGGCTGAAAGACTTCAGATGGCTCCACTATGAAAATGGCTCCATGCTCCGCGTTCACTGTAAACCCTGTAGGAAAGCGTCGGAAAAAGTATGGCAACAAATCCGTGGCAAAAAAACAGAGCGTGTTATTAATGCCCGTGCAAGCTTCAATAACATTACTGCAAATAACTGCAAAAGGAAAATATATGTTCATGCGCAGAAAGGGAAGAACTTGCACACTCGTTTAAAACTCTTGTGCACGAGGAAAAATTTCTATGCTCTGCTCGCGCAAACTTTTTCTTTTTGCCAGCAGTGTCCTCAAATATCATTGACAAAATAATTTGGTGCGGCCACACTGGGTGCTAGGGCATTGAAAGTTCCCATGCAACGCCTTATCTGGTAACACCACCAATGTGCCGACCAGCTGTTCAACCTCGGGTATATTGTGCACCTCGATGGACTTCGCATCTGCCATGGAAGCTAAAATACGAGTGGTCTTCGAATCCCTGGCCCTTTGAGGGCATTGGAGAATTCTGTAATAAAACGTCCTTACATGCAGCCATGGCAAATGAGTCACTAGGCGAGGGCTGTGAAAAAACACATGTGCAGGGCATTAATCCAGGACAAGACAGGCCACTGCCATCCGAAGCACCTCCAATGGGTCATCCAACTGAAGTGGGGCCGTCCCCGAGGAGTGGAGAGAGCCATCACCAGAGCCACTGGCTAATGCGGACCCCGCCAGCTTGTCCCTGAAGCCCAGTGACATCAGTGAAGAGATGGCCCTGAAAATGTGTCAGAAGCACATGTAGATATAGCATCATTGTGGGGGCTATGGCAAGGAAAACGTGAGACAGCATCCTTCTCGCTAGAAGAGTATGAGCAAGTGTCCCCGATGGGAGCCATAGTAGAAGCAGGAACTGAGTCTGTTGGCTGGAGGCCCTGCAAGAGACGATTCATCTCTGCCATGTCTGCAGAAAGGCCAGCCACCTTCTTTGATAACAGGTGCCCTGCCAAATAACTTCCCCTTGAGCTAGATCTTCTTTTAGCTGAGGGAAGGCCAGTAGCTGCTAAGGCACGGCGTTTCTGAGCTCTCAAACACAAACTTCCTTCCAAAATCTTAGCGTCTTGGTTGCGGTCCAGTCCAGCCAAACGCAGCTGTCGCTCAAACATTGGAAGCAAACTAAAATGCGGACATGGGTCAGTAAGTGCTTCTTTTAGATGCTGAACACCCAGGCATGATGGGCAGAGATTATGTCTATCGTCAGGAAGAAGCTTTCTTTAGGGCAGAGCTTACAATTCAAAAGGATAGGCAGTGGAAATGGAGCTGAAAGCCATACCCGCTAAAATGGAGAGCCTCTGGATATAACCATGAGGAGAGCCAGTGGGGGGAAAGAAAAAAAAACAAAGTATAATAATAATAATAATCCAATTAAATACTCCTACCCGCAGATGAACCGCAAGGAAGAAGCTTGTACTTACCAGTGGCGAGCAATCCGGAAAACAAACAAGTTGTTACCAGACAGTGCAGTGCTAAATGTATCATCACAGCTTGGGAGGATGAGTTATCGCTGATCCGAGAAAGCTGCACTTGACAACGTGTTGAAAAAATGTAATCCAAAGGCGAGAAACGCAAAAGAGGTGGAGTGCTGAGCTGCAGTGGTTATATCACCTCCGCTCAGCTCACGTCACCACGTGACTTTGTTTGTATTCATTTTCTCTACCTATCTGACTGGCGCTGCGAGCATCCACTACTGTTGTGACTAGAAAAGGGAAATTGTTTAACCATGACTTCCAGTATAAATATGAGATAACACATAGGCCAAATTCCGTTAGTCATTCATAACAATCGGTAAGGCCAAGGAATGTAGCCGTGACGTGTGGCAAAATGTTGTTGAGCTTCACAAAATGGGAAGTGGCTATAAGAAAATAGCACAAGCATTGAAAATGCCCATTTCCACCATCAGGGCAATAATTAAGACGTTCCAGTTAACTGGAAATATAATGAATAAACCTAGAAGAGGATGGTTTGAGTGGCCAAAAAAATCTCCAAGGATTACAGCTGGAGAATTGCAGAAGTTAGTTGCATCTTGGGGTCAGAAAGTCTCCAAAACTACAATCCGAAGTCAGATACATCACCACAAGTTGTTTGGAAGGGTTTCAAGAAAAAAGTCTCTACTTTCATCCAAAAACAAACTCAAGCGTCTTCAGTTTGCCAGACACTACCGGAACTTCAAATTGGATCAGGTTCTATGCTCAGATGAAACCAAAACAGAACTTTTTGGCAATAAACACCAGAGGTGGTTTTGGTGCACACAGAGAGGCAGACATATGGAAAAGTACCTCATGCCCACGGTTCAATATGCTCGTGGCTCTTTAATGTTTTGGATCTGTTTTTCTGCCAGAGGACCTGGACAATTTGTTAGGATACATTGCATCAATCAAATAACAGATATTAAATGAAAACCTGACCGTCTCTGCCAGAAAGGTTAAAATGGGCCATGGTTGGATCTTCCAGCAGGACAATGATCCAAAACATAGATCAAAATCAACACAAAATGGTTTACTGACCACAAAATCAAGGTCCTGCAATGGCTGGTTGCTACATCGCTACTCATTTGAAAACAACTTGTTACTGGAAAAGCTACACTACTTTAAAGTAGCAGAGTTACTGTCACGCTACTGAAAAATGTAGTTAAGTTAGTAGAGTAGCTTCTTTTACTTAGCTACTCCCCACCACTGGATGTCGACTATATTTTACACTATTACATGTAAATAATCACTCAGAATGTTAGAAGTGACCTAATGCATTTATTTTTTCTCTCACACTGAATGTGCTGCTCCACTCTGCCACTCACTGCACAGAGTAGCTGCAGAAAGAGGTGTACCTGCAGGACCTCGCACAGGACCTCTCGCTCATAGGGCAGTACTGGTGACTCTCGTTCTACGGAAAGTAGCTAAGGTATGTCCAAAAAGTCACTAAAGGGGTCTGAAAAGTGGACTGGAGCTGTCTGTCAAAATGTGCAAGCAAATAGCAGGAGGAGGGAGAGGGGCTGCAGCAGGGAGTTTGAGTGAAAGGGTTGTATTCATGTCCTAACGAAAATAAACACTTTAAAGTTTTTAGCGATTTCATATTTATTGACGTTTTATAATTTAAGCACTTTTTAAGCACCACTAGATAGAAAACGGCTGTTTAAGGGTTTTCAGTACTTAAATTTCAAAAAGCCAAATTCGAGCAATTGGAGCACCTTGTACGAACACTGTATTGATGTCTGATGCGTTACCATGGCAACAATATTTTAGATCAAGAATCCTTTCACAATCTGCAATGTCTCGACCTTATTCTGACCAAGTTTGAAGTGATTCGGGTAAATATAAGAAGACTATTTAAAAGCCCATTTCAAATGGCACACTTCCTGCTGTGCTATGGCGCCATCACAGTAGCCACATCCATGGGCTCAGCCCCGTGCCCAAACATACAGCTCAAGTTTCATCTAAATCATGTAATGCATGCAGAAGGCATGAAACACTTCCTGTTTCCCTTTTTTTCACCATGGTGAAACCGTCCGAGATATCAAAAATCCCTATGCAATTTAGCATCTTCAGTGTCTCGGAATAATGTCGACCATGTTTGGTGACAATCACAGGAATCCCCCAGGAGGAGGAGTGAAAAGCTCAGAGCCTGCAATTAAAAAAATAAAATAATTTTTAAAAATAAATAAATAAATAAATAAATAAATAAATAAATAAAAACACAAAATGGCTGACTTCCTGTTGGGCGGAGCTAATGATTGTCATTTAGAAAGTTATCCAGCTTAATGAGTTCAATATATGTACAGAGTTTGGTGACTATAGGTAAAACCCCACCACTTTAGTCAAAAGGGGATGCTACAGAGCCTCTACTCCACGCCCATGTCTTAGCTTTTTCCTACGCCTAATGGCCGACAACTCTGATGTATGTGTTGACGTTCATGAAATTTTAAGCATGTTAAAAGTCTCAAAAACACCAGAAAAGAGTATTTATGTTTGTTGCACACTTTAAGTCCTTGGATCCTAAAAATTATATTCATTAGGAAGACAATACAGGGCCCTGCGTACTTTCAGTGCTTGCATTGAGATGCATGAGCCATGAGTAAGGGACACAGAACTGCCACACACACTCAAAGCCAAACACGACACAGGGAAGAGTAGGAGGACACCGAGACGAAGCT
>NC_030418.2:9236353-9248853 GCF_001660625.3 Ictalurus punctatus | reverse complement strand
AGGATGAAAAAACTATATTAAATCACTTTGGACTACCAGGTAAAAAAGCTAGAAGTGAGAGGTCAGAGGGTCGTGATGGAAGATAAGGATGAATGAATGGTGTTTGTTTTGTGCTACACATAATTCATGAATGATGTTCATTGACCTTTCATGTGCCGGTCTTGATACTCAAGAAAGCATATTGTCTGTAGGAGACATGAAATAAGTGTAATGTTATATACTATAGAGGTATTTATATTTATATTATATTATATTTACACATATAAAAATAAAACAAACAACAACAAAAAAATCCTCCCCAACTAGAGTCCCCCCAATGTATCTCGGCCATTTCCACCACTGGCTAGACTAGATTGACTGAAATGTTAATCAATAATAATGGCTTATGGCTAAAATGTCTACAGTTTTCTGTGACTAAAATACTTACAGTTTTTTTGACTAAGTTAAGACTACAATGCCCAGACATTTAGTTTTTATTAAAAAAAAATATAAAAAAAACAGGATATGGTTGACTAAATATTATAAAAACTAAGGACTAAGATTAAATTTAAAAATAGCTGATAAAATTAACATTACTTGCACATTTAGCCTTGAGTATTACTGACCTGAGAATTACATGAATTAAGGTGATTCAGGCCTTTTGAAATAAACGTTGCCTCCGCCCTGTACATGTACATGTTTGCATGGTCTCCATGGGCTTTGGGGGTTTTCTCTGGGTGCTTGAATAACTGGTGACGTCATCAGAACACACTGTTTGCTGGGAAGATGTCAGGAAAATTTTCGTCAGCATGACGTTACTTTACGGCAACATTGTGAGCATGTCTTGGTAAAAGTTCGATTTTTTGATAATCTTGGCTAACGGTCCAGAAACGTCGTGACCACGCCCTCAAAAACGTGACCAACTAGTCCCATGGAGAACATTGTGAAGAGACAGATAGCAAGCACATTTGAGCCGATTTCGGTAGAAATGCACCACTCTCGACTCAATGCAGGTATTGGTGCAAAGGTAATTGCCCAGAGCTCTGCTGACTGTTCACACCACTTCTGGCTGACAGACGGTTTTTTGTTACGTGGGCCAGTCTCGGCTGAAAGCAGGTGTAGTTGCGGCAGGTCCATACTGCCATACTGTCCGTACTCGGAGTAGCTGTGTGTATCTACTTTCGGACCGAGTTCGTTAAGTCACAGCTAGAATTAAGGAGCTCAGCCGCCTGGGGGAAAAAAAACAAGGAAAAAGTTTTGGCGGTTAAATCAGTTAGGATCCTCAAGGCTGCAGTTATTCTTCGTTTTCAAAAGGAATCATTTCAGCTGAAGAAGGTAAGTAATTTAATTGAGTAATTTCAGTCTACAATATTGTTTGATGTTTAAAATGTCAGGAAGAAAATGTTTTTAAATCTTTATAATGGTATGTGTGATGTCAACGAGAACATAACATCAGATGGTGTACTAGCAGCTAGCTAGTCGGCTAGATAATTTAGCTAACATTAATGATGTGTATAAGAGGCAGGAGTACGTGACAAATTGTGTGTTAATTCATGCAGTAGATCCTGATGGTTTTTAAATTTTTTTATTTTATTTGATGTTTTTATTGATTTGAATAGCTACCTCAGGATAGCTAACGCGCTAATCCTCGGGCACAGTCGCAACAGCTGCAGTTCCTCAAGCCTCCATTAGCATCCAGGCCCATCCGTGCTAATGAAGTGTCATTAACTAGTGCTAGCCTGCTTTCTCCGGGTGTTTCGGAGTGTGGCGCTCAGAACCGGCCTGGTGGTAGAAGTCTTCACGGGTGCTGTAGCATGAAAAAAGGGAGAGGGGAAAAAAAGGCTGAAGAACCTTGATCTCAGTTTTTCTTCGAGATAACAGCAGTCGGGAGACTCTGAGCATTTGGCATCGTCGTGACAAATGCTGATTCTCATAGATCTACGTGTGTAAAAAATAATCTGTTACTTTACAACTAAGACACAAACTCCTTGTTTATTCCTTCCTTTTCCTCTTTTACTATTATTTTACTTTTTGCTCTGATTATCCCCCCCCCCTCTCCCCCGAATGTTTGGTTAGAACTTTCTGGAACATGGAGCTAATGCTAATTTAATATTCTGTCAGAAAACCCACACAGCTTGCAGCATGCTGTGGTCCCGTTATTAGATCATATTGTCCACTTGGCAGTATAAGAGACCTGTTGTTCGGCTCAACACTGTGTTTCTTATGGCGTTTGTGCATTGTTAGCCTGAGTCTAGCAACATACTACTTTTTTATTATTCTTTTTTCTCCTCATTGAGTGATCCTGAAGGGATTGAATAATGTTAAATGCAACTGTATTTTACAGATGGCTATAAAGAGGGCAGGAGGAAAGTCAAAGAGGGCAGGACCTGGTCAGACCTCCAGTCAGACTTGGAAGTGTCTGGGCAAAGACCACCAAGGTGTAAAGCATACGGATATTTGTTCAACACATCACTATTACAATTCCTTGATGCTTCGAGTCTATATTTAAAGTCGCATTCACTTACTTGCGTACTCACATCCCTTAACACAGTGTTCTCTTGTAGTGCTGTCAGACTTACGAGGAGCTCCCCAGCAATCATCAGAACCAGGTAGGGCCAACCGTGATTTCCACTCAGCCATCTTACTGGAATTTGTGTAGGTTAGGAATAAGACTAAGGATGGAGTTGTATAGTTTTGTATTGTGTATCATTTTTAAATATTGTTAACTTCTTCATAGCCATGCTGAGGGAGGTGCTGACTAAATTAGAGATGGTACTGGACCAACAAACCACTGAGATTGCTTTATCTACAGGAGGTCCAGGTGCAGCCTTTGGATATTGAGGAAGGTTTACTGCCCCTGCAAGACCTTCCTCAACTGTGTAGTCTGGAGCAAAGGATGCAAAAAATGAGCCCAGATTACGAGTAAAAACTGGTGAGAATATTTCTTTCTTTTATGTTAACAATTGCTTGCACAATTATACAGCTACTGACCCACTCATACTCAAATGACCCACCCATACTCAAAGCACAACATTCAACACCACTTTGATATGAGGGAACTGTAATGACCTAATCTTTGGTAGAGGAGGAAAACATGGAAAACACAGAGGGCTGGGTAACTGCAGGAGTTGTGAGAAGCACTGACACAGTTCATGAGGCAATACATGTTTATTAATAATTTATACATATATATATATATATGTATATTTAATCAGTTTTAGGTAAACTGGTCGGTGCTTATTGACGGGCGGATGTGCGTGACTGCACCTGGCACATATTGAAGAGGGTGACTGCCAAATCCCTGGCAACAGCAATTGGAGGGCCATCAGTGGAAAGACTTCTCCAACTGAGAAGTCGTGATCAGTAAGTATATCTGTTTACATACAGAATTAGCTGTCTCTCTCAGATGATATGTAAGGGGTAATCCACAGCTAGGTGTGCATTAAATAATTGAAATGCATGATGTTTAAGCAAAGAAGCACTTGTTCAAATCATTTAATGCACACCTAGCCATGGATTACCCCATTTATACCATGGCACCCTGGTATCCAGATAACTATCATTTTATCTTTGAGATGCTGTCACAAATCGTGACGGAGCAGAGATAGGACGGATGCAAGTGCAGGGTGAACAGTTGTTTATTTGAAAGAGAGACAGGCAGACAAATCCAAAACGTGATCCAAAACGTAATCCATAAACATGCAAGAGGTCAGGCGATTGGCAAACAGGCATACACGGGGCAAGGCAGGAATCTAGGTCGTGGTCACGGAAAACAGGGTCGATAAACAAAACAAGAAACGAACTATGACGAGGGACTAGAAGCGGATAATCCAGCGCGAACTAACTCTAAACATGGACCGTGACTATGACTATGATACGAGCTAAACTAACTCTAAACATTTAATCTTCCGCGTTGTGTGCTGGGAGGCGCGCGGTATATATGCGGACATGATCAACGTCTAAACCGCTAGCAGCTGAGAGCAAATCAGACCCACGTGAAATCCCAGCCAATGACAGAACAGGGAGGAGACAGAAACATAAACAAAACACACGTATCCAGATGTCATTACAGTCAACAATGGAAAAGCAGGTGCTCACGCATTCGCGCTTAGAGCACGCTGCTTCAAGGGGGAATCGTGACAGAACCCCCCCCCCCCCCCCCCCCCCCCCCAAGGCACTTCTCCCGGAGTGCCATGAGTCATCCCACTTCATTGGTGGCCCCGGCCCCCTGGGCTGAATGTCCCAAGCAGAGCCAGGAAACTCCTCGGTGTTCTTGGCGGCATAGGGAAGCGGAGCGACGTCCTCGGCTGAACAGGGAGGCTGAGCGACGTCCTCGGCAGAGCATGAGGGTAGAGCGACGTCCTCGGCAGAGCAGGGAAACAGAGAACTGTACTCAGCAGAGCAGGGAAGCAGGGCGACGTCCTCGTCGGAGCATGAAGGCAGAGCGACGTCCCCTGTAAGGCCAGGGAGAGGAGTGTGGGCCTCCGTGCGGCCAGGGAGAGGAGCGTGGGCCTCCGTGCGGCCAGGGAGAGGAGCATGGGCCTCCGTGCGGCCAGGGAGAGGAGCGTGGGCCTCCGTGCGGCCAGGGAGAGGAGCGTGGGCCTCCTCAAAGCAGAAGGGGGGAACGATGTTTGCCATGTAGCAGGAAGGCTAAGCGACGTCCTCAGCTGAACAGGGAGGCTGAGGCTCTGAGGTCACCAGGTGAACCTTGGGCATGGGCGGAGCTTGGCTGTGCGTGTCAGCAGACTGTGGCGTGAGCAGAACTTGGCTGTGCGTGTCAGCAGACTGTGGCGTTAGCAGAACTTGGCTGTGCGTGTCAGCAGACTGTGGCGTGAGCAGAACTTGGCTGTGCGTGTCAGCAGACTGTGGCGTGAGCAGAACTTGGCGGTGCGTGTCAGCAGACTGTGGCGTGAGCAGAACTTGGCGGTGCGTGTCAGCAGACTGTGGCGTGAGCAGAACTTGGCGGTGCGTGTCAGCAGACTGTGGCGTGAGCAGAGCTTGGCTGGGCGTGTCAGCAGACTGGGGCGTGAGCAGAGCTTGGCTGGGCGTGTCAGCAGACTGGGGCGTGAGCTGAGCTTGGCTGGGCGTGTCAGCAGACTGGGGCGTGAGCAGAGCTTGGCTGGGCGTGTCAGCAGACTGTGGCATGAGCAGAACTTGGTCATTAGGCTTAGATATTAGCAGAGCTTGGTCAACTGGATCAGCAGGCTTGAACGTGAGCTCAGGGACGTGAGACTTGACTTGGACCTCAGGGACGTGAGACTTGACTTGGACCTCAGGGACGTGAGGCTTGGCCTGGACCTCAGGGACGTGAGGCTTGGCCTGGACGTCAGAGCCTGGAGGCTTGGCTTGGATTTCAGGGACTTGAGACTTGGCTTGGACGTCAGAGCCTGGAGGCTTGGCTTGGGCTTGGATTTCAGGGACTTGAGACTTGACTTGAGCGTCAGAGCCTGGAGGCTTGACTTGGACCTCAGAGCCTGGAGGCTTGACTTGGACCTCAGAGCCTGGAGGCTTGACTTGGACCTCAGAGCCTGGAGGCTTGACTTGGACATCAGAGCCTGGAGGCTTGACTTGGACCTCAGAGCCTGGAGGCTTGACTTGGACCTCAGAGCCTGGAGGCTTGACTTGGACATCAGAGCCTGGAGGCTTGACTTGGACCTCAGAGCCTGGAGGCTTGACTTGGACCTCAGAGCCTGGAGGCTTGACTTGGACCTCAGAGCCTGGAGGCTTGACTGGGACCTCAGAGCCTGGAGGCTTTACTTGGACCTCAGAGCCTGGAGGCTTGACTGGGACCTCAGAGCCTGGAGGCTTGACTTGGACTTCAGAGCCTGGAGGCTTGACTTGGACATCAGAGCCTGGAGGCTTGACTTGGACCTCAGAGCCTGGAGGCTTGACTTGGACCTCAGAGCCTGGAGGCTTGACTTGGACCTCAGAGCCTGGAGGCTTGACTTGGACCTCAGAGCCTGGAGGCTTGACTTGGACCTCAGAGCCTGGAGGCTTGACTTGGACATCAGAGCCTGGAGGCTTGACTTGGACCTCAGAGCCTGGAGGCTTGACTTGGACATCAGAGCCTGGAGGCTTGACTTGGACCTCAGAGCCTGGAGGCTTGACTTGGACCTCAGAGCCTGGAGGCTTGACTGGGACCTCAGAGCCTGGAGGCTTGACTGGGACTTGGACCTTAGGGACTTGAGACTTGACTGGGTCAAGTCCCTTAGGGACTTGAGACTTGACTTGGAACTCAGGAACTTGAGACTTGACTTGGACCTTAGGGACTTGAGACTTGACTTGGATTTCCGGGACTTGAGACTGGACTTGGACCTCAGGGACTTGAGACCGGACTTGGACTTGGACCTCAGGGTTGAGCTCTGGTGCTATGACCTCCGACGGGTGCTCCGAGGTCACCCTGCTGATCCCGGGCTGGGTCTCTGCACGGGCTCTCCGGTGGAGTTTCTTATGCTCCCGCCAGCTGCTCTTGAAGCATTCCTGAGAGCAGAAGAAAGCTTCCTGGAGGCCCAGCTTCTTGCAGGTGGGACATTGAAGCTGAGTCTCTCTCCCGCAGCCCTCAGCCATACATCTCGGAGATTTCACCCCCGCATTGGCCGGAAACTGAAGTGGATCGCTGGTTACTGCTCTGTCCATCTCATCATAATAGAGGTTGAATGTTGGGTCCACCTGGGGCTGTCCATTGACTCTCCACCCCAGTAAATCAAGGCCACGAAGTTGTCCAGGCTGTGAAAACTCCTCCATAAACAGCTCTGCAAACTGAGTGACATCATGGAGGGCTGGCGACCCAGCACTCACCAGCTGCTCCGCCCAGTCACGGGCCGGACCGCAAAACCTGGACACCAGGAACCCGATCCACTCTCTCTTAGTAGGCTTGGGAAACGCCAAGCTGCAGAAATACTCCTGGCAGCTGAAGAGGAACTCCAGCGGGTAGCTCCCCAATCCCGCTGTCTCTGGTGGCAATTCAACGGCGTACCTTTGGGGAAATTGCACGGACGAAAAATGCGGCCAGTAATCCGAGCGTTCCCCGATGAGGTATTGTGCTACCACTTCCCTTCTTTCTGTGGCGTGACTTCTCTCTCGTCCTCGTGCTGCATCCATGTTGTGGCGGAAGATTCTGTCACGAATTGTGACGGAGCAGAGCTAGGACGGATGCAAGTGCAGGATGAACAGTTGTTTATTTGAAAGAGAGACAGGCAGACAAATCCAAAACGTAATCCATAAACATGCAAGAGGTCAGGCGATTGGCAAACAGGCATACACGGGGCAAGGCAGGAATCTAGGTCGTGGTCACGGAAAACAGGGTCGATAAACAAAACAAGAAACGAACTATGATGAGGGACTGGAAGCGGATAATCCAGCGCGAACTAACTCTAAACATGGACTAGGACTAGGACTATGACTATGACTATGACTATGACTATGACACGAGCTAAACTAACTCTAAACATTTAATCTTCCGCGTTGTGTGCTGGGAGGCGCGCGGTATATATGCGGACATGATCAGCGTCTAAACCGCTAGCAGCTGAGAGCAATTCAGACCCACGTGAAATCCCAGCCAATGACAGAACAGGGAGGAGACAGAAACATAAACAAAACACACGTGTCCAGATGTCATTACAGTCAACAACGGAAAAGCAGGTGCTCGCGCATTCGCGCTTAGAGCACGCTGCTTCAAGGAGGAATCGTGACAGATGCCATTTGGATATAATATGTGAAACTGACTAAATGTATCAAACATTTTACTCAAGTAGCCTAAATGAATCCACATCTGAATTTTATTATCGTTTAATATTCTTTGTCATATCAATGGCAATTATCTGCCAGCAAAAAGGCAATTTACAATAATTACCAAACATTTTCCTTAGTAAATGGTGATTATTCATAATATTATCTTTGTGAATGAAAGATTTTTAAATGAAGGCACAAGAATTCGCTTTGAATTTTAAACTGTATTTTTATTTCTTTCAAACTTAATTTCATAGCTAATTAAGTGCCCTGTTTTGTTCATTTGTGCACGAACAAGAGACTTGTTTGATGGCCTGAGGTCAAATCTGAGAGAGATTTTAACTTCCCTTTTAGTTTTAAATTGGCCACTTAAGAGGATAAATTAAATTATTATCACTTTTTCAAAACTTCAGCACTAGTCCAGTGTAAATTTGACATTAAGACTGCAGCTGGTGCTTGATCCATGACACTCACATGAGCTTGTGCATGTGTCGGACTTCCCAGCTAACAAAGTTGCGTTGTGAACACCGAACCGAACTGGACCATATTCATCACAACGACGTACCAAATAACGCTCCAGATCGTTTTTTTAAGCGAGCGACATGATTATAGTCACCAAAATCAACAAGTCTTATTTCTTTATGGAATGTTGCAGTGTTTATTATATATGTGTCACCATGGTGTTTCTCCACAGCAGCAACACCATGGTGACAGTGAAGATGGGACAGTTCTGCCCTTTGAAGAATAAGGCTTTTTTTCTTACATTTTTTAAAACTTCAGTTACATTAATTTATTCATTTATATGCTAAATTATTTATGAATTGATATTATTTAAGGTTTTTTTTTTTTTTTATAGACGTACTCGCTACGTTCCAGCAAAGTAGGCCTATAAGCTATAATGTCAGTACGACAAATATGGGAATCACGTGGTGGGAATGTTATTTGGTACTTCGCTGTGACTGATATGGTCTAATCTGGTTAGTTGTTTACAACATACCAGTTTAGTTGTTTAGAGATAATACTAGGCCTGAGTGATATGGACAAAATTAAGTATCACAAAATCTCTGCTGAGGATGGCCCCACACGGACAGCCTGAAGATCATTGAGGTGACTGAGGATGGTACCACGTAAAACCCATGAAGATGTCTTTGGACTTCAGTTCATATGAACAGTTATGCTACGATGACTTAGGACAATTGCTATGATAGCTTTAAGAATGCAATTATCAGGACCAGTTTTGGACTCGAGTCTTCATCAGTGAACAGTGGAGTTCAACAAAACAGACTTCATGTGAAAACTTTAATGAATTTTCCTGGTTACACAACTGCATTGTTGACCATGTAGTACACAGTTATAGAAGTGGAATGAATTATAATCACACTATCTGGTGTCACCCAGGTGAGGATGGGTTCCCTATTGAGTCTGGTTCCTTTCAAGGTTTCTTCCTCATATCATCTCAGGGAGTTTTTCCTCACCTTCCTTAACTATGGCTTGCTCATTAGGGATAAATTCATACATTTAACATCTATATCCTGAATTTATATATTTCTGTAAAGCTGCTTTGTGACAATGTCCACTGTTAAAAGTGATACAAATAAAACTGAATTGAATGTCTGACTGAATACCTCGGTATCAATATTGTGACCATATTGTAGGGATACAGTTAGTGTTTTCATAAGATATTTGCATAGTTATATTTTTTATAAACAGTCATTAGTAATGTGGATATGGATGTTCAAGGTTTTGAGAGTTCATAATAGTGAAAAATTCTGACATCGGACTGCTGTAATAGGTGTGATATAAATGTTATGAACAGTAAATACCTCTTGAATGTCCTTCTCAGTCTTCATGGCCCACTGATTTTTTTTCATCTGCTCTGTTTGAAGCGTTGTTCATGTCATCTCCTATTTTTCTTTCATCATCTTCATTGTTGTTGTACTTGTAGACAAAGAAAGACGGAATGTGCAAGAGTCAATGTCTAAGAATAAAAAGGTAGTCATTTCTTTTCCCAAGGATAATGTTACTGAATAAATATTAAGAACACTCAAATTAAGGGGATTTATAGTTTTTACAGATGCATCCAAATGATGCTGTGCATTACACATAATGCAAAGGTAGTCATTACCATCTCAAATAACAATTAATCAATTAGATGATCAACAGGGAATTGCTCATACCTTTTGATGATAGATTTAGTCATTTATCAGGTAAGCATTTGCTGGATATAGCTTCATAAATAATAAAACCTATTAGCTTTTTTCCTTTTCCTATCAGTACAATAAAAATGAAAGGTTTTTCTGGCTGCTTATCAGATTCAGGAAGCTATTTGAAGACATTGGTTTAAGCACTGGGAACTTGTGATGGGCATTTCTCATAAATTATTTTATATATTAGATGATTAATTGACAACCACAATAATGGTTAGTTGCAGCCCTTGTGTCAGTCTCCAGTAAGCTTCCCTCACATACTTCCTACATTTAACCTTCATCACCATCTCATTATTTTTATTTAACCTGCCATTTTCTTGTCTTCTCTGCATTTAAAGAAAGAGAGACAGAGACATTATAGTCATATAGCGATTGTGGTGTTTGTAGTCACTTCTCAATATATTCTACATGGAAATAGTTTTTATTGCAGTTTGTGGACTTGAGCATAGAGTACACCTCACCAAAAAAAGTTTGTTAAATTTTTACAGGTGTGAATTCATTTAGATTTCAAATTGCTTATATAGACCATTTAATGAACTTGTCACTATGGCTTTCATTAGTATTCCTACTCTCCTTTCCAAAATAATAATATAACACCAACTTCACCGCAGCAGTGTGACATGAGAACCATTTCTTGTTTCCTAAACACACATGGTCTATAAACACATGTTTCTTCTTCAAAAGTGTATATTAGAGAGATCACTCACCTTTAGTCAGCATTTGTTGTTGTGTGGAATTATAAAGCTCAATTTCTTTTTAATCATCATGTTGTCCAGCTGCTCATTAAGACTGATTTTGGGGTTTCACTTTTACAGACAGAGTTCTTTAGAGAATATTTAGAGGCGGTACAGCAACATTGACTTTTACATCTAGGCATTTTAACAACCTGGGTGTTGAAGATTACAAGCCAGGACATCAACACAAATCAATATATTATGGTGTATGTGTACAAGTTCTGACTGTATGGTTTGTTTCTGTAGTTTTAAACCTTCATGTTCTCTCTAATATTTAGCAGCGGTCTGTCCCATTGGTTCACACCATCACTTTAGAATCTATAGAAACCAAAATATTACATTTATTTAAAAATATACAATATAGATCTCCCATTTTCTCCAATGGCGTGTGTGTGTGTACAGGTGAAAGTTTTAATACATTTGGTTTCATTAAACCTCACTACTCCAGAGAGAAAATAACCCAGAACATCATTTTGGTAATTTAAATATGACTTTTAAACATGAAATGTTTGATAGAGAAATTGAGTGGAGGAAATAAATGAAGGAAAATCATTTACAGCATTGGCAAAATATAAATGGGTTATTTTTACCAGAACCGAAACTTAGGGTTAAGTGTCTAATTTCATTTGAGCCATTCACCACTAGGGTGCAGTCTGTTACCACAAATACATTTCATTTAACTTGGGCACCTCCAAAGCAGGAGAAAAAATTTTCATTTTTGTCTTCTGGTGTTAAGGTTATACACAGTTATGCAATTTTCTATATATAATGAAAAAGACACCTACATGTATATAGATTAATTAAAAAAAAAGTGTAAAATGCATTAATGAAATGCATTTTTTTTTATCGTTTAGGTCTTGCTCATGAGTTAATGTCCTATCTCTGTTAATTAGTAAGCCATTTAGCTTTGCAGCTGACATGCCACATATCAACCTGCTTTGATCTAAATCACATATACACTCTTTACAGATACACTGTCCACTTTATTAGGAACACCTGTACACCTGCTCATTTGTGCAGTTATCCAATCAGACATTCAGCAGCGCAATGCAAAAAAAATAATAATAGTAATTCATGCAGATACAGGTCAAGAGCTTCAGTTAATGTTCACATCAAACATCAGAATGAGGAAAAAGTGTGATCTCTGCAACTTAACCGTGGCATGGATGTTGGTACCAGATGGGCCGGTTTGAGTATTTCAGAAACTCCTGATCTAGTGGGATTTTCACACACAACAGTCTCTAGACTGGCCACTAGAGTTTATACAGAATGGTGTTGAAAAACAAATAAAATCCTTGAGGTGATTGGGTTACAACAGCACAAGACCACTTAAAAGATTTTAAAACTCCATTTAATTCTCCAGACTCTTGCTTTCCACCAAAGCTGATGAATGTTTATAACAAATTAACATTCAGAGCAATTAGATATCTTCAGAATGTTACAAAAACAAAACAAAGCAGTGTTCACAGGAAAGAGAACACATAGCAGCAATAGCATGTTGAGGAAATAGTCATGGCTTCAGCCATGGTGATTTTAGAGTCTTCCAACCAGATAATGTGATAGAGTGGTGGAGTGGTGGAAGACATGGGCTGGTGTGTAGACCAGAGCAACTAGAACCTTAACCAGAACCTGAGTTCTGCCATGATGTCTGGATTCTTTAGGGTATAACAGTGGAATTGTGTAATAATAAAAATAAAGAATTGATCTTCAGTAAGTGCTTATTCTTGATAGGAGTGCTGCAACACACCTCTGTAAAGTCCTATGATGATGAAGAATCACACCAAGCAAGCACAGGTTCTTTAGATCTTAGACACACTGTCTGCACTTACACTTTGTGGAAATGTATTACATT
>NC_030418.2:9201353-9221353 GCF_001660625.3 Ictalurus punctatus | reverse complement strand
TTATGCCAAGTTGTCTTCGTGTCTTTGTTTTGTTGTACGTTTGTTTAATAAACTGTTTTGTTATCTGCGATTGCTTCTGCCTCAACCTTGGTTCGTGACAGAACGAAAGACCTACAATCAGAAGCAGAGAGCGCCCGGATGGACAACTGGGGCATCAGGATGCCATGCCTACAGGAGGGGGAGTCTGTGGTCGGGGCTAATACCATCTCCCGCCCTCCCTCCCCTATTATGGATCTCGTTCAGCCTGCCCGTTCGTCGGAGGACGTTGCTCCGTCTAGTGCCGGACTTAAGAATTCCCCTCTGTTCAACAATCTCGCGCTCAATGCCGCTGTTCTTTCCTGCCTTCCTGCTCGGCTGAGGTCGTCGCCCTGCCTTCCTGCTCGGCTGAGGTCGTCGCCCTGCCTTCCTGCTCGGCTGAGGTCGTCGCCCTGCCTTCCTGCTCGGCTGAGGTCGTCGCCCTGCCTTCCTGCTCGGCTGAGGTCGTCGTTCCTCTTCCTTGCTGCGTGCAGTATGTCACTCCCCCTTCCTGCTCCACGGAGGACATCGTTCCCCCCTCATGCTCCGCGGAGGACCTCGCTCCCCCCTCGGGCCTTGCGGAGAACCTTGCTCCCCTCTATGGCCTTGCGGAGAACATTGCTTCCCTCTCCTGTCCTGCGGAGGAAGTTGTCCCGCTGTTCTGCCACGTAGACGTCGCTCCGCTTTCATGCTCCGCCGAGGACGTCCCTCCGCTTTCATGCTCCGCCGAGGACGTCCCTCTGCCTCCCTGCTCTGTTGTGGAAGCCGCTCAGACTCCTGGTTTTGCTGGGGACATTTTGCCCAGGGGACCAGGACCACCAGATGGTGGGCGTGTAATTTTGGGCACTCCAGGAGTAGCGCCCTGGGGGGGGTTCTGTCATGTATCAGGAAACTCTGGACTCCAGTTCCCATCAGCCACTGCACTACATGTCACATGACCACCTGCACCTGATTCACGTTCTGTTAATGAGCACTCTTGTGTGTGTATATATAGTCATTGTCTGCACTATTTCTCTGTCTTTCATTGTGTATATATAGTCATTGTCTGCACTGTTTCTCTGTCTTTCATTGTCTTAGACTTCTTTGTTCTATGTCACAGTGTTTTGTTTCATGCCACGGTGTTATGCCAAGTTGTCTTCGTGTCTTTGTTTTGTTGAACGTTTGTTTAATAAACTGTTTTGTTATCTGCGATTGCTTCTGCCTCAACCTCGGTACATGACACTCAGTAAATGTGACTGGGTGGACATAAAATGGAATGGAGGACAAATTAACCATTCCATACAATAGGACTGGTACAGCTGTAGAGTGTTTGTCATGCAGGATGGATTTCCTCAATAAATTTTATGACATAAAGAAAAACAAAGAGTTTATCTTATAATGAACTCTGACACAGTTCTTATAAATTTGTGGAGCAGAATGTTGATTTAGTTCAATCTTATAAGAACCCTGGAGTGTACCTAGACAACAAACCAGAATGGAGCGGGTAAATTGAGGCTCCACAGAGGAAGGGTCAGAGCGAACTCTACGTTGTGTGGGGGCTCAGGCTCTTCAATGTTTGTTCAATGTAGATTATGCAAATGATGTATTGAATGTGAATCATGGATTTAGATGTATGTGTTTTGTTTGTTTGTATGTATGGCTGCTGTGGTGAAACAATCTCCCCTGGACAACAAAAAAAACATTAACTTATCTTGTCTTATGTAGATGGCAAAAGAAGTTGCTAGTTCTTTTCCAAATATCCCTTGTCATTTGACTATAAACTCATCCAAGGAGCACATGGAACATCTGTGACTGACAACAGCAGAGGAGCTTCTGAAAGCCTCAGGTAATTTATTACTTGTACAAAAACCCCTGTCATTTAGACTATGGTATAAAGTATAGATTTTTATCACAGAAAAACCACACATTTTATAACATCATACTAAGTAGTAGTATTAAGTAGTAAACATATGGTAATGCTATTTACAGTATATACCATTTGCCAACAGAGCTAACATATAACTGCATGTTTTCAGTATTCAAGAGAGGACATTATGTACTGCTCATTATGTACTGCCTCAAAACCCATGGCTGGTGGTGAAAAAACATTTTGGGTGGGTAATGTAGCAATGATTAACATTTTTATGGGCATACAATTTTGTTTACAAGTGTGTGTAAGAGAGTGAGTGAATGAAAGAGAGAGACTAAGAGAGAGAGAGAGAGAGAGAGAGAGAGAGAGAGAGAGAGAGAGAGAGAGAGAGAGAGAGAGAGAAACTAATTGATTACTGAGCAATTTGATAAGATTAATATTATCTTTTTTAAGATTGAATGTCATTGCTGCAAGAGGTGGTTTCATGTGGCATGAATTTCTATGTCAGAGAAGCAGTTCAAAAGGGCCTAAAAGCTTGACTGGAAGTGCTGCCAATGTAAATAATTTTGAATTCCTTTGGCTCCCATCCACAATGTACATAAAATAAATTAAAAGAAAACAAATAAAAATGTTTGAAATATTAAAACATTAGTGTATCATCAGTTCTTTTAATTATTTAATTAATCAGACATCTATTTTGTTAAGAAACCATTCAATACAGTATGGGTCATTTTGACCCCCTTTATACATTCATGTAGGTTTTTTTGGTTCATGCATTGTAGGATTAAATATCAAAAATCTAAAAGGTGTGTGTCATACCTGACACCTAGTTGAACATTTTACAGTTGGCTTTGTGACTGTACATCAATCCCTTCAAATGCTATTGACCTTTAAATAATGCTATATTTTGTGTATAGTGAAATTCATGTTCAAGTTCAAGTGGTTTTATTGTCATTTCAGCCATATACAGTTGGTACAGTACACAGTGAAACGAAACAACGTTCCTCTAGAACCTTGGTGCTACATAAAACAGCACACTAACCACATGAGACACAGAACTAATAAGATCCACAAACATTCTACATAAAGTGCACGTGCAGACGTGTGCTAACAACATAGAACAGTACAGTACTACTAAAACAGGACAATAGGTACAGTAAATGATAGTGTAACGCTGAACAGTACACAGTTTTAGTGTGTGTCAGATATAACAGTGCAAAGGAGATAGGTGCCAAGAAGTAACAATACAATGTAAAAATGGTATAAATGTAAACATAACATGCTATGACTGAATATTCTGCAAATTAGCTCATAGCAAACGTGGACATAGCAGTTATTGTGGTAGCAGCCAGGTAAAGTGAATATAGTGACAATAAATTAGATACTATATTTTTATAATACAGTAGCAGCAAAAAAAATGCAACAGTGTCAATGCAGGAATGTGCAAATATTTCAATGGGAGTTGGATGGTGTTCAGGTCAGAGTGTGTGTGTGTGTGTCTGTGTGTGTCTATTATGTATCAGTCCAGTCTCTGAGTATTGAGGAGTCTGATGGCTTGGGGGAAGAAGCTGTTATACAGTCTGGTTGTGAGGGCCCGAATGCTTCGGTACCTTTTTCCAGACGGCAGGAGGGTGAAGAGTGTGTGTGCGGGGTGTATGGGTTCCTCCACAATACTGGTGGCTTTGCGGATGCAGCGTGTGGTGTAAATGTTTGTGATGGGTCAGAGAGAGACCCCGATGATCTTCTCAGCTGTCTTCACTATCTGCTGCAGGGTCTTGCGATCCCATGAGGTGCAATTTCCAAACCAGACAGTGATGCAGCTACTCAGGATGCTCTCAATAGTTCCTCTGTAGAATGTGGTGAGGATGGGAGGTGGGAGCTGGGCTTTCTTCAGCCTTCGCAGAAAGTAGAGATGCTGCTGGGCGTTCTTGGTTATGGAGCTGGTGTTGAGGGACCAGGTGAGGTTCTCCGTCAGGTGAACACCAAGGAATTTGATGCACTTGACAATCTCCACGGAGGAGCCATCGATGTTCAGTGGAGAGTGATCGATCCGTGCTCTCCTGAAGTCAACAACCACCTCTTTTGTTTGTCCACATTCAGAGACCAGTCCATTAGCTGCTGCACATCCTCTCTATATGCTGACTCATCGTTCTTGCTGATGAGACCCACCACGGTCGTGTCATCGGCGAACTTGATGATGTGATTGGAGCCGTGCATTGCTGCATAGTCGTGAGTCAGCAGACTGAACAGCAGTGGACTGAGCACACAGCCTTGGGGGACACCAGTGCTAAGCGTGGTGGTGCTGGAGATGTTGTTCCCGATCCGGACTGATTGAGGTCTCCCAGTCAAGAAGTCCAGGATCCAGTTGCAGATGGAGATGTTCAGGCCCAGTAGGTTCAGCTTTCCAATCAAGTGCTGAGGAAAGATTGTGTTGAATGCTGAAATGAAGTCTGAACAGCATTCAAACGTAGGTGTCCTTTTTGCTCAGGTGGGTGACGGCCAGATGTAGGGTGGTGGTGATGGCATCATCTGTTGAGCGGTTGGTGGGATACGCGAACTGCAGCAGGTCCAGTGAGTGGGGCAGCAGGGTCTTGATGTGCCTCATGACGAGCCTCTCTAAGCACTTCATGATGATGGATGTGAGTGCAACGGGATGGTAGTCATTGAGGCAGGACACTGGAGACTTCTTCTGCACGGGGACGATGGTGGTAGCCTTGAAGCACATTGGAACGATGGCGCTGCTCAGGGAGATGTTGAAGATGTCAGTGAAAACATCTGCTAGCTGATCTGCACATCCTCTGAGCACTCTGCCAGGAATGTTGTCTGGTCTAGCAGCCTTCCGTGGGTTGACTCTGCATAGAGTTTTCCTCACGTCAGCTGTGGTTAGACACAGCACCTTTTCTTTGGTAGGAGGGGTGGTCTTCCTCGCTGCCACGTCATTCTGTGCCTCGAACCGAGCGTAGAAGTTGTTCAGCGCATCTGGAAGGAAGGCATCACTGTCACAGGCAGGTGATTTAGTCCTGTAGTTGCTGAGTGCCTGAATGCCCGGTCACATGCGCCGTGTGTCGTCGCTATCCGTGAAGTGACTGTGTGGATTTTCTGGGCGTGTGCGCGCTTTGCTTCTCTGATGGCCCGGGACAGTTTGGCCCTCACTGTTCTTAGGGCCACTTTGTCACATGCCCTGAAGATGGAGTCTCGGGTCCTCAGTAATGCTTGCACCTCCGCAGTCATCCATGGCTTCTTGTTGGAGCGTGTGGTGATGGTCTTGGAGACGGTGACATCATCAGTGAACTTGCTGATGTAGCTGGTCATGTAAAATTGACATATTATTGAATAGTTTAATTTATTAAATATCAAGTCTATAAGGTGTGCGTTATACCTGACACCTAGATGAACACTGTAAAGTTGGTTGTATGACTGTATGTCATTCCCTTCAAATGCTATTGAACTTTATATTATGGTATATTTTGTGTATGAGCCCATTCTGTAGTGAAATTCATATCAAATTTACATATGGTTTAATAACTTATTTTGTTAAATATCAAAAATCTAAAAGGTGTGTGTTATAGTGGACACCTAGATGAACACTTTACATTTGGGTTTGTGACTGTAAATCATTCCCTTCAAATGCTATTGAAGTTAGAAACATGTATAACAATGTCGTATGTAACTTTAATACATTAATTTCCGCATATCTGCGAATATCAAACATTCAACATCAAACTAACTTTATGCCAGTTTAGCAGATTGTCTGAGACAACTTAATTGGCACTAAGAGTACAGTTATAACCACCATTTCTTTTACGAGTGCGATATCTGCATTTTCTGTTTTTGTTTGATTAGAACACATCCTGGGTATTTTAATGTTACTTGGTGTGGATTTAATGTATTGGCTTCATATCGCATAAATTCCAAAATGCCAAATAAATAAATAAATAAAAATTTAAAAAAAAAAAAAAAAATCACCCTATATTGCCTAAGCAAAACTCCTGTAAAACAAGATGCTTCAATTCACAAGGAGACACAAAAGACTCCTCAATCGCCCTCCATGACACTGAAACAACAGGATCAAACCAAACTGACAAAAGGCGAAGAGTAAAGCGTATAATTAAAAGTTGGGGAAGGACAGACCTCCACGCAATCTCCTGTAATGTAAGCAGTTTAATTTGAAGATGAAAATCTAAGCTTACTTTGATTAAAATATTATTAAGGGTTTTTTTTTTTTTTTTTTTTTTTTTTTTTTGTATGTGACAATATAATGCAGGGACGGACAAACATATATCACTAGGTATATAAAAAAGAGCGAAACAGCAAGATGGATTTACAAAGGGATGTGAAGTCAGATTCAAAATTGAGGGGAAGTAAACATGATTTAGTCCAATTAATTCTGTAACTGGAGAGGACAAATAAATTCAACACCTGATGTAACTTGTATTTTTATATGAAAAAAATTGGATGGAGCTTTTATCTTTGAAATAGAGGGTTTTATTATCATTGTGATCATTATTTTGATTATTTAACAAATCAAAAATTATTGTATACATTTTATACCTGCTCACAAAAGGTTTTACGTTGAACTTTTATTTTGAAACGCTGCCTCGGAAGTAATTTCACTGGAACGGCTGGTTCACGTTGTTGAAGGTGAGGTGAATAACGCATGAGAAAGTATTTAGCCTACTTATGTTTGCTTGTAGTATGCGGTTTTAAACGCCGTTAACTAGCAGGCTACCTAGAAAGTTTAAGAAGTCTTGTACTTCATCTTAACTACGGTGTCGGCTGAATGTAATCTTGTAGCTGTAGAAAATTTATTTTCAGCTCTGCAGATCCCACACTGAGAAATTTCCATTCTATCACTGAAATAAATCTGGTGTTAGATTACTTATATTTTATTTACTATAGTGTACTGTTATTTTATAATTAGAGCTTTAACTGTAAAGCTAGAAATCCTGATTTGCAGTGTTGCTACCCAATAGATCTGATTAGTTTTCTCATTTCAAGCCTCTGCATACATTTTTCTAGCTCAGAAATTGCTGGTCAGCGTCACCCTTTTTCATTTAAAGGCCATCAACTTGGCAAAATGTATACATCACAGGGCGTGCTGTCAAAGGAAAATAATCCGCAACCATCACAAAATGTGTTATTGTCCTTTAACAGCAAGTGTTTCATTTCGCTTATACTACAGCAGTTTGCCAATGATACAATTTCTGTTCATTGAAGAATGACATTTATCATTCATGTTTTGTTATGAGTGTGTTGTTATAGTTCATGTTGTGGACTGTCTGTGAAAAGTTTCTAACTTTTGTTAGACTAGTTGTAAACTGGTCTAACAAAAAAAAAAATCCTCAACAGCCTCTTTTTCTCTCTCTGTCTCTCTTTTGAAGCTAATATAATAACAAAAGATGCAGCTTGTAACATAACTGAGAAATCGCAACATACTTTCTCAGTGCTCTGCCCTCTGTCTTAAAGACTTTCCCAACAGTTGACAAAATTGATAAAGTATGACAATAGATGGCTAATTGGCTGTGAATTTCTTTATTAATTAGTTGTAGTGTTAAGAAGCAACCTGTGGTGCACTACGTTGCTTCATTTAGACTAAGGGGCCGTTTATGTGACATTTTCAACTAAAATCAG
The DNA here is from genome assembly GCF_001660625.3 of Ictalurus punctatus. Lineage (NCBI taxonomy): Eukaryota > Metazoa > Chordata > Actinopteri > Siluriformes > Ictaluridae > Ictalurus > Ictalurus punctatus. Next base: position 9,213,858 of record NC_030418.2, on the reverse strand, counting down.
AAAACTTTTAATGCTTTTTGGCTCTTCGTTCACACGACAACGGCGTTTTGGGGCCTGAAATCCACAAACTTTTGAAAGCAGGTTTCAAAGTACAAGTTTTTGAAAATGATGCCGTTACACGGAGACAAACAAGAATTTGTGAAAATGATGATGTCATGTGCACGCGTATTATGTGTTCAGTCTATAGGCATGCGCACGAGTACTTCAAAACAAAGTGTGAGACATTTAAAACTACAATGGTGCACTCCAGGACTATGTTTGTGCTGCTCAAGATTTTAAGTTTATTGATGTTTCTCCAGCACAGTGTAGATTTACTGCATCACTACTATGACCAGTGGAGATGCATTTGTTACATACCCCAAATTATTAACCTCTACGCTGACGAGTAGTTTTGGAGTATATCTGTATCCTTTTATTGCTAACAGAATATAGAAAACAGGCTGACTGCCAGTGTCTCACTATTTGATTTGTATTTGCTGATTTTGTTTCATTTTGGTACAGTGATGGTCAATTATTAGTACCTAAAGAGGCACTACTTGGATTTTTTTTCAGTACTTAAAAATGAACGAGAGTTAACAGAATTCTGACGTGGAGCACAAGATAAGCTAAAAGATGGGGTTGAAGACAGAAATATCCATTTCAGTGAAAAACCTTTATGCACATTTTCAATTCAATTAAATTTTATTTGTATAGCACTTTTTACAATAGACATTATCTCAAAGCAGCTTTACAGAAATATCAACACGGTATACAGATATTAAAGGTGCGAATTTATCCCAACTGAGCAAGCCACTGAGTGGCGACGGTGGCAAGGAAGAACTCCCTAAGATGTTTTAAGAGGAATAAACCTTGAGAGATTCAGAAGGGAATTCAGAAGGGAACCCATCCTCATCTGGGTAACAACAGATAATGTGAAAAAGTTCATTATTGACTTATATGAATTCTGTATGGCCATAGAAGCAGCCGTAGTCCCAGCAGTCTGGAATTGGAGTAGACTAGAGCTCCATCCAGAGGCAGGACATCCAAAACGGATCAGTCAGGTCCGGAGATCAGAAAGGATCAGGATCTCTTGTATCTCCATAAAATCGTATGTGGCTCGGCAGAAGGAGAGAGGAGAGAAAAGATTATTAGGATGGGGAATTAGCATAATAGAGAGACTAGTCAGGGTAGGCATGAGTAAACAAATACGTTTTAAGCCTAGACTTAAACACTGAGACTGTACATTTCATGTACATTTACATTATATTACATTAGGGCTGTCTCAGCATTTATTAACCAAGAAAAATAAGCCAAATCTATGCTTCAAAAGCATGAGTTTTCACAATTCCTTATGACAATGAATAATTTTATAATTATTTTTATAATAATTTTTATAATTAAGTCTAACTATCGAGATTCTGGAGACAGAACTATTTTTTGTACTCCACGTAGATCATAAACCATTGAAATCGTTTGAGAAATGTAAACGTCATTGTGCGTTTTATCCAGAAAAACCACAGCTCCCCAGTTTACTTCTATTTGTATATAGAGCAGTCTTGCCCGGATCAATATGGTGGACATGTTGATGTATCGCAGCAATGGGCCAGTGTGGCTTCTTTGTACCAATCTGTGGAAGATGCTTATGTGCCCAGGCGCATAGTGTTTCTTTACAAAGTAACATCAACAACTACTGGCCTGGCATGCATAATACAGTGTTTTTAGTCGTTTTTCGCGGATCCATGTGAGTGGGGATTGTTTTGACAATGTTGCCGTCTGTTTGCAAAACTTTTCCATGCATCGTTGTCGTGTAAACGTACCAAAAGTTTGCTTTGGAAATTCATGCGTATGAGTTTGGAGGTGGTAATTAGGACGTAGTGTGTGTTCAGGTGAATTTGGTTGGGAAAAATGAATGGTGTGAGAACACATTTTATGTATTAATTAATTCATTTGTTATTTAGTTAGTTAAGTATTTATTAATTCATTCATTCATAATGCATAATTATCATATTTATATTGGGGGCCACCATGATTTTTTGTTATTAACTGCCCCTAACTCGGAAACTCAGACACACAAAAATGAGCTCCTGAGCGGTAATTATGACATTGTGGTGCTGTTCATGTGCCTTGTAATTATGATGTTTCAGACTGTAGCCTAAAAACTTTTTTGATGGAAATGTAGTGCACAGAGAAAACTTCAGCAGTATTATGGGATTGCTGTACTATGAGTTTGTTTTCATTTGAGTGATATTTCAATTTCAAACGGCTAGTGAATAAAACATGGCAGGACTTACTGTTATAGGAAAAAAAATAACTCTGGCGTGACACATCATACCACCCCATCGTTGATTATTTTCCTATAATAGGATGCCCCATCGTGTTTTATCCTTACATAACTGAGTGACACTATTGTCACCTATAAGTAGTGCACCAAGTCTACCAATAAATCAAATTAAATGCTACATTTTTGGGGGTTTCTTGTACACAAGAACAACTCTTTTATGGAAAAAAGCATTTTGCAAGAGACAAAAATAATGCAGTATTTATAAATAAGCAGGTAGTATCTTATAGAAACTACATGAAATCAGGGATTAGTATATGTACTACAAATGTTGGACAAAAAGTCATAGAAGACAGCTGACAGTAATGTAATGTTTTTATTTTGTCATGCTTCTTATAATAGATCACTATGGCCTTCTCATCAATGGCACTTCCAAAGATGATATCGACAATACACTACAGGTCTTTCAGGTAAATTATAAAATGATTTTTTATGGCTGTCATGAATCTGTAATCCAGAAAGCTGTTTGGGTCATAGAGCCTGACACCACATATGCAGATATTTTTTAAAACAGTTTTTTCCCCTCATTTTGGCATCCTATCCACACGAAAACTGTGTTTTTGTTCAGTAAAAATCCAAGGTGGAGAAATTGTTTCCACATGGATGGGGAAAAAGTATGTTTTTGAAAACACTGTCACAGCACCAACCTGTACATGCCTGTTATGGGATTGGGCATGAGGCAAATGACTGCTCAGGCGCTACAAATGCTACTGCAAAATGAGATTTTTAATAAAACCTAAGTATAACATTATGCATAGTTCCACCTGATCATCAGGTCAGACATATGAATCCTCGTGTTTGTTATTTCACATTTTTCGAACTTTTGGCCACCTGGTACTCTGACCAGGATAAAGCCGTTACTGAAGAGAAATAAATGAACGAGATTTTTCTAACACTCAATACACAAGCTCTTAACATCAAATCACTCTATAGTAATGTGCACTGAAGTACAAATTCTTATTAATTCCTCAATACTACACATAACAATGAAGACAATGCAGACATATCTACTGTACAGATACTATTGCCATCTAAGCATTGGCTTGCATGCTCATGTCAGTAGTTGCAAATCGTATTTTCAAAAACGCTGCTCATGTGGATTTTTGTGGTTTTCAAAAAAATCTGTAATACATATGGATGGTGCCTTAGTGTGTTCTTACTTTCTTTGATGTTTGTGGTGTGAATCAGAAAGTTTTCCAATACCATCATACCATCTCTTCAGTGTTTCAACAGTTGTGGCAGCTATTCAGAAGATGACAAGAGTACGGGTGGTCGACAACAGCAGTCTTGGAAACACCCCCTATCACCGTTCTCCTAGAGTCATTCATGTATACACCAAGAATGGCGTGGGCAAAGTGGGTGACACTGTCCTATTGGCCATTAAAGGACAGAAAAAGAAAGCACTGATTGTGGGTCACAAGATGCCTGGACCAAAAATGTCACCTAGATTTGATTCAAACAATGTTGTTTTGATCGAAGAAAATGGGAACCCAACAGGAACAAGGATTAAAGCTCCCATACCTACACATTTACGCAAACTGGAAGGTGATTACTCCAAATTATTAGCAATTGCACAACGCTTTGTGTAGGTAGTGTTACGGAGATGTAATTTACCATTCGGCTGAGAGGACTTGTGCTATTATTACTGATTGGTACAGTGTTTCTAATAAACAAAAGAAAGAAAAATATATTAATAGTTCCAAAAATTATTGAAGTGCATACTTTTTGTTTTATACATTCTCTTTGACACCAGAATCCATGGTGTCCTATATAATTTTTTACATTTTGAATGCAATCCGTTCTGATTTGAATTTTTGCAATTTCATTAGAATGTGATTTTAACTTTTCTCCCATTTTTTTTGATCATTTGATGATTCAGTTTGTGTAATTTCAATTATATGCTAGAGGTAGAGCGAAATCATGTTTTTTTTTCCAACTTTATGAAGGATTCTTGATTACGATTTTACTTTTTTGTTCTTAAATAATGCAATTATAAATAAATTGCAAAAATTTTCAAAGTTTTTTTATTTATTAGAATGGACTTGTAGATGTGCATAAATAGTAACAGTACCATCTAAAGCAAATGGTGCAAACAATAGATCTTTTAAATGAAGAATATGAAAAAAATTGTTTGCACTATGTGCTATAGGTGACGCTGTTGCTATTGTTGCACAGTTTAGTGAACCCTTCTTTCCCGACAGAGTAAATGGGGACCATGTATTTCGTGACATGAAATGCCACTGCAACTGAGAAGTCAACTTTGGGTATTCTCAAATCTGAGTTCCTTCCCTTTTATGGAGTAACATCAAATTAGCATGGTGTAGGGGAATTAGCCCGGGGGAGGGCGGAGCACAGACCCACAAGAGACAGGTTGCAGTTAAAATGGGTGCTTTATTTGTCCGTGTGTGAATTGTCTGTCGTGAGGAGGTGAGGGCGTGTGAGTGCGAGGGGTTTCGTGGGGGTGTGGCTGGCGTTGTGACCTTCTCGAGGGCGTGTCGGGGTTCCCGAGACGTGCGCGTGGGTCTCCCGTGCCGTCATCCACCGTTGAACGCGATCTCACCACCCGGCGGTCTCGTCCGCGCTCGCACCTTCGGGGAGAGAGAGAGAAAGGAATTAGAGATTTGGGAGAGGATACCGTCGTCCTCAATGTTGGCGTGCCTATATGCCGCTGAAGAGCACGCACGGAGTCTGTGTCTTCGCCGTTCTACCCGCGCGGCCGGAAGCGCGTCCTTTTATCCTCCTCCGCCGTCGCCTGAGTGGTGGAATTTCCCCGACGGACTCCCCAATCGCCGGCCGGTGTAGCGTCAACGGTCCCGCCCCACCGTGACGGTCCTTCCGGCTGACGGTGTGTTTGGCACGAGGCTGTCCGCTTAGTGCCGGTGCGGCAGTTGGGGAAGGAGCGACTTTCTTATTATGTGCGCCGGCTCTCGGTCCGTCGCGACAATGGTTGTGCAAAGCATCAAAAATAAACAAAGTACAACTTCTTATCTTTAGTATTAGCTTTAGATTCAACCAAAATAGATAGCTAACTAAGATATAACATAAATGATAACAGAGATGTATCATTTTTACTGCAACATTCAGAGGAAGTTGAGGATGTTACATGATAACAAAGGGAGAGCATTTGAAAATTGTTTTGAGGGTGTTATTGAGGCTGAGATGACAGAACTTTTTTATTTTTATTTTTATAAAACATTCCTGTAATATGAGGTGTTAACAAAGGTAGAATATATTACCTGCTACATTCTGAGGATGTTTTGGGGATGTTGTTTAGGCAATAGATTATACAATGTCCTTTTATAAAACATTTGTACAATGTTCCATAATAACAAAGGAAGAACATTAACAAAGCAACATTCATAAAATATTTTGAGGATATTATTGAGGCCTGAGATGACAATGTTGTTGTTGTTGTTGTTGTTTTTTTTTTTTTAAAAATAAAACATTGTTGTAATGTGATGCGTTAACAAATCTAGAACATGTTGCCTGCAAAATTTTGATGATGTTTTGAGGATTCTGTTTAGGTAACAGATTATACAATGTTATTTTTTAAGACATTGGCACAATGTTTCAAAATAACCAAGGAAAAGCATTCTCACAGCAACAAAATAAACTATTGGCTAACGAGACATGCCCTTCGTCCCAATTTACATCATTCATATGCGAATGTGTTTAGAAAGAAAAATGAATGCAACATGTTTTAGATGTAAAATATTACATGTTATTACAACTTAGTTCTCTTGTTCAAAGTAGTTATAGTGTTCAGAAACATTTTTGATCGTTCATGTTCCATATCTGTCCATTATATAGCTTTATAAAAGTTTTTTTTAATCACAAATTATGAAAAGTAATTAAAAAAGTAAAAAAACACAAAAGCAAAAGAAATCTATCTATCAAAAATAGATGATAGATCAGGTATATATATATATATATATATATATATATATATATATATATATATATATATATATATATATATATATATGCACACAGTATCTCACAAAAGTGAGTACACCCCTCACATTTTTGTAAATATTTGATTACATCTTTTCATGTGACAACACTGAAGAAACGACACTTTGCTACAATGTAAAGTAGTGAGTGTACAGCTTGTGTAACATTGTAAATTTGCTGTCCCCTCAAAATAACTCAATACACAGCCATTAATGTCTAAACCACTGGCAACAAAGGTGAGTACAACCCTAAGTGAAAATGTCCAAATTGGGCCCAAAGTGTCAATATTTTGTGTGGCCATCATTATTTTCCAGCACTGCCTTAACCCTCTTGGGCATGGAGTTCACCAGAGCTTCACAGGTTGCCACTGGAGTCCTCTTTCACTCCTCCATGATGACAGCACGGAGCTGGTGGATGTTAGAGACCTTGTGCTCCTCCACCTTCCGTTTGAGGATGCCCCACAGATGCTCAGTAGGGTTTAGTTCTGGAGACATGCTTGGCCAGTCCATCACCTTCACCCTCAGCTTCTTTAGCAAGGCAGTGGTCGTCTTGGAGGTGTGTTTGGGGTTGTTCTCATGCTGGAATACTGCATACTGATCATGCTCTGCTCCAGTATGTCACAGTACATGTTGGCATTCATGGTTCCCTCAATGAACTATAGCTCCCCAATGCCGGCAGCACTCGTGCAGCCCCAGACCATGACACTCTCACCACCATGCTTGACTGTAGGCAAGACACACTTGTCTTTGTACTCCTCACCTGATTGCCGCCACACACACTTGACAGCATCTGAACCAAATAAGTTTATCTTGGTCTCATCAGACCACAGGACATGGTTCCAGTAATCCATGTCCTTAGTCTGCTTGTCTTCAGAAAACTGTTTGCGGGCTTTCTTGTGCATCATCTTTAGAAGAGGCTTCTTTCTGGGACGACAGCCATGCAGACCAGTTTGATGCAGTGTGCGGCGTATGGTCTGAGCACTGACAGGCTGACCCCCCACCCCTTCAACCCCTGCAGCAATGCTGGCAGCACTCATACATCTATTCCCCAAAGACAACCTCTGGATATGACGCTGAGCACATGCACTCAACTTCTTTGCTCGACCATGGCGAGGCCTGTTCTGAGTGGAACCTGTCCTGTTAAACCGCTGTATGGTCTTGGCCACCATGCTGCAGCTCAGCGTCAGGGTCTTGGCAAACTTCTTATAGCCTAGGCCATTTTTATGTAGAGCAACAATTCTTTTTTTCAGATCCTCAGAGAGTTCTTTGCCATGAGGTGCCATGTTGAACTTCCAGTGACCAGTAGGAGGGAGTGTGAGAGCGATGACACCAAATTTAACACACCTGCTCCCCATCACACCTGGGACCTTGTAACACTTAGGGGTGTTGTTTTCACTTAGGGGTGTACTCACTTTTGTTGCCAGCGGTTTAGACATTAATGGCTGTGTGTTGAGGGGACAGCAAATTTACAGTTACACAAGCTGTACACTCACTACTTTACATTGTAGCAAAGTGTCATTTCTTCAGTGTTGTCACATGAAAAGATATAATCAAATATTTACAAAAATGGGAGGGGTGTACTCACTTTTGTGAGATACTGTATATGTGTGTGTGTGTGTGTGTGTGTGTGTGTGTGTGTGTAGATTAGATAATCATGGTACCTGGTCACCTCCAATATGGAGGGGGGGGGGGCGGGGGGGGGGGGGGGGGTTCATGATAGGGAAGGCTTGGGGGGACTTTATTTGCAAAAGGTTGAGAACCTCTGAGTTAACACATTCACAGTACATTATTCACATACATATTAGAAAAAATGTATTGACGTCTTCTTACCGATAGGTGGCACTTTCGAGCTAACTAAGCACGCCTTAAAGTTGTTATTCTTTCTGAAATCCGCCTTTTATTTCTCCTCAGGAAAAAGAAGTTTCACCAAAACCAAAACTAGCCAGACAGAGATTTTACAGCAGGTTTACTGCAGGAGTCAGCTTGAGGACACTGACAGGAAACCCCTCGAAAATTAAACCCTGCGAAAAGAGTTATTTTCTACCCCCCCCCCCCCCCCCTTTTTAAATAAATAAATAAATAAATAAATAAATAAACAACTAAAATTAATGTGAAAGACAATAGTGTTTTTATTTTTTAAATAATAGATATTTATTAAATATAATAAATAAGCCTAATGCTAAATAAAATTATCTATAGACTAATACAATAAACGTGACAAATGAACAGTGAGAACATGAACTTTACTGTTGTACAATAACAATAATATCCGCTACACAGTGCTTTAGGACTCATTATCAGCGTCCGGATTCACACTCTCATTTTCCTTCACTTCTTCCCCATATTGTGGAATCAAATGTCACTCTCTATACAGGGAATAGTGAGCGAGTGAGCGGTTTCAGACGCAGCATGTAGTTATTTTTTGTAAGGGTTCCTAATAAAGTGCTCCATAAGTGTATCCGTGTCCCCGGTGGCTGAACCAGCGGTAAACTAGTCAATCGCTTGCTTTTATTAATTTTAACCTTTTAGCACCACATTTTATGGTTGGTGTATCGGTTATGCATTAAAATATTTCCTTTTTTAGCTTTCCTCTCATAGTAAAAGTACGTTGTTTCATGATTTCTAGAGATTAAAATAATACTCACTGCGGAACGTTTGTTTATATAGGTTTTAGAGAGCACAAATTACAGTCACACAAAGTCATTGTGGGAAATCGTGTTTTAAAAGTGGGAGTTCCTCGATTTTGAGGGGTTGATTTAAAACTACATTTCCCTACTCTTCGTTAATCGGATTGGATTCACGTTCAGACGAGTACGGTACGAAATGTACGAGCGGGGAAAGTTTGTTAGATTCGTGACACGTCTAATGGACTCGTTGTGTCGCACAAAAAGCCGGAGTTTGCGAGAAGTGGACGTGGCGTTCAGCTGAAGACAGGAGACACAATGAGGGTCTACAGGCTGTGTCTGCAGTCGTGTTGCGTGAGCGCTGTGTTTTCTGGACGCTTCTCCGGCTCGTGCTCACATACGGCGATGTTCTCGTGCTTCCCTGGTTTGCGCGCGCGCAAGAAGAGCAGTCAGTACAGCGATGTGGACTCGGAGCACTACTCATCACTGGTGAAAGCGGTCGTGTCTACGAGAGTCAGCTGTCAGACTCCAGAACGTATTGAAAACGAAGACCAGTGGCTCTACGGATCTGTCGTCAAATCAAAGTCCAAGCTGTGCAGAGCGCTTAAAAACCCGTGGCCTCTGTTAAACGACGCAAAACGTGTTCATGACGCAGAGACCGCAGAGGGAAGCATGACTCGCATAAGTTTGAAAAGAGGTTCAGATCACGCCTCTACACCAAGTGTAACAAAAATACTTCAAAAGACAATGTCAGCCCAGCAAGTTTTTTATTTGGAGAGATGGAAGAAAAGGAAGATCGCTGAGCTTGGCGTGGAAGGCTTCAAAGAATACAGCAAGAGTAGGCCCTGGTTTTCCCACGTGGTGCCCATGCACCTATTTTTATTGTAAAATTTTATTTTGTGCCCAAGAAATCCTAAGTGAAACCAGAAATTATTAAAACACCTGGAGGTTAGGAACTCTCAATGTGATTGTTGCTCCCTCCTACATTTCTGGCATTTGATCCAGAGTGACTTACATATATCTCATTTGTATAGCTGAGCATTACTCAAGGGCCTAACAGTTGCAGCTTGGTGGTGTTGGGCTTTGAACTCATGACCTTCTGATTAGAAGTCCAGTGTCTTAACCACTGAGCTGCCACTGCCACCTTGTTAGCATAATTGCCTGACATTAACTAATGAAATCAGTTATTCCCTTTTTTATGGTCCCTGCTTCCAATTTGCAAAACGCTTGGCTGGAAACCTGTGTGCATTTTGTCGAACCTTCCCGAAAGAAAGTGATTCACCTGTCATCTTGTGTTTTGGTTTTTAGATCTTTTCACACAGGGGAAACTGTTGCATGTAGCTGTCGAAAGGATTTTAACTGGAGAAAAACCCCTAAATGAAGATGGAGTGTGTCTGGAAAACGTGTCTGGGTATTTACAAAGTATCAGTCACGTGTTGGAGGATGTTACAGGAGTGAAAACCATCGAGAGTGTTGTGGAGCATCAGCCTCTGCAGTACTTGGGCATTGTTGATTGTGTTGCCATGTACAAGTGAGAAGAGTCCAGCATTTTTAACACTATAACAAATGTCACTGGTTAAGAGGTGCGCTGTTGATCAAAGGACTGGATTAACTGGGGCTACTTTGACCAATGGTTGTTTTTTTAAAACTCATGTTTATGGCCAAGCAAAAATGTTTTATAGAACACAAATTTCCATAATTCTACTATGGAAAAACAAGAAATCGGTATGGTAGTAAAATTAATAATACTGGATTTTTTGTATTATGTAACCAAGTATGTATATCACATAAATACAGCAGCACTTTTGCTGATGTTTTGGCTTTTTCCTTAAACAACTATTTGTCTTTTTTAATATACAGGAATTCACTGTGTGTCATAGAGTGGAAGACATCGGAGAGGCCAAAACCTTTCCTTGACAACACATATGACTACCCCCTGCAGGTGGCTGCCTACATTGGAGCCTTAAACAGTGACAAAAACTACAACTACCAGGTATATCAATTCAAATTTGCATGAGCTACCTGTCCCCCCCACGATTTACAGGAGCGAATACAGTTAGTTATCTGCCATATGTTTATCTCTGTCTGTAGGTGGACTGTGGATTGATTGTGGTTGCCTACAAAGATGGCTCACCAGCCCATTCTCACTTCCTGAAAGCAGACCAAGTGGTGCAATATTGGGATAAATGGCTCTTCCGACTGGAGGAATATATGGAGAATGATGTGTCACCCAGTCCTTGCTGATGGAGCAAAAAAATCCAAATGTGTCTCTAATTGTCCAACTGTGCATTCTGTTGGTTCTGTTAGTCTTTCTCCTCTCTGTTCCAAGAAAGGGTCTAGGAGATCCATGGAAAGCTGTGCTTTATATGATTAACATCTGTCTGGAATTGTGTAATCTATAGTGGTACTTTCTAAAAGAAGCATGCACTTTCTGTAATGTAGGTATCATAAACTTGTCAGAAATATTTGAGTGCAGAGGACTACACCAATCTAATTTTCACTCAAAAATGAGTGAAAATCTCTTCTTGGCCTTGTTTTTTGGCACTTTCTTCTTTACAAAGGAAATGTTTGGATGACCAGCTTCTGCTCAAATTGATTTTACCTTAGTGCAGTTGAATGTCTGGTTTTGAATTCCCCCTCCGTGAGATTGAACCTTTTTGGTCTGCACTTACATTGCGCTTTTCCAAAGTGCTTTACACTGTGTCTCGTTCACCCATTCACAGACACTCACAATTTTTGAATGTTATGTATAGTGCATTGCTTTTTAGTCAACTTGGACCTCCACTGGACTTAAGTTTTTTTTATTTTTTTTTCTCTCTCTGCATCTAAATTTTGCTGCTGTTGTTGCAATTAAACCTTGAGGGGTTTTTCCCCCATTAGTGGAGGATACAGGACATCCTTTCTGATATACATTAAAGTATTACTTGGATATGTAGGAGCATTTGAGATTGTGTTTTTATTTAATGTTCACTGAAACTTAAGGCTTATTTTATGCAGCAGTAATTATCTTGGATTTATTGCCGTCATGTGGTTTCAACATAAATTCTTATCACCACATTCCCTAGTAATCATTTATTATGTATCATGTACTCTGAGTATGGCATGCTGTATTTTTTGTTGCATTGCAAATTATTTAAAAAAAAGAAAAAAAAAAGATGTAGATTACTTTTCCACCTCAAAATTTGGACCTTTCATGTTATTTGATCTATTGCTCCCCTCACATTTAGCTACCAAAATGGTCAAAAATGGTACTTTGTGCCAAAAGCATTTGCTTGGAAATAGTGATTGAAAGTGATTAAAATTCTGCTTGTTTGCTTTGCTCTCTGCTCAGATATAGATAGATATAACAGTATAGATATGTGTTGTGGAAAAAATCTTTGCAGCCCAAGTCAAAAAACTTCAGAGACAGGGTTTGTAGATGCCCAAAAGTAATCAAACTTTATTGAAACTATAAAGTGAGACAGTCTGCAGAAAGTCTAAATTCATTGGCTTTTATACACTTCTGAGACAGTGAGCTCAACTTAGGCAGGGTTTTACCTTTTCTCATTAAAAACAAGCTAATCTCCTTTGCCACAATTCATTATTCCTGTCTATATGATAGACTTGTGGCA
>NC_030418.2:9058853-9196353 GCF_001660625.3 Ictalurus punctatus | reverse complement strand
GGAGTCGACATCTACAACGTTTTGAAGAACTACTGCATGAAAAAAAAGCATGCCACTTGAAAAGCTGGTGTCTATGACAACAGACAGAGCTCCAGCCGTGATAGGGCGCCACTCGGGAGTTGTTGCACATTGCAAGGCCGACCCAGACTTTCCTACATTTCTGAACTACCACTGCATCATTCATTAGCAGGCGATCTGCACTAAGGTTATGAGTTTTGAGCATGTCATGAAACCAGTTGTTCGGATTATCAACTTGATCCGAGCAAAGTCCAAACAACACAGATGTTTCAAACAGTTTCTTGATGAAATTTCTGCAGAGTATGGCGATCTCCTCCTTCACACAGAAGTCAGATGGTTGAGTAGGAGTAAGGTACTTCACCGCTTTATTTCCTTGCTGAGTGAAATTAAGGCTTTTATGGAAGCAAGGGGGGAGGACACTAACCTGTTGTCTGATGCTGGATGGCTGCTTGAGCTTGCATTATTGGATGATGTGACAGAGAAACTGAATCAGCTCAATCTTCAGTTACAAGGTAAAGACAAAACCATATGTGATAGGATCAGTGCTGTGAAGGCATTTAAAGCAAAACTGTAATTTTACCTTCATCAATTAAAAAACTAAAGATTGCAACACTTCCCCTCATTGGTAACGATGCTAGAAAGCCATGCAAATGCAACCAAAGTTTTGGATGTACTCAAGTATTGTGACCTCCTGTCCAGGCTTGGGCAGGAATTTGAGGAAAGGTTCAGTGATTTTGAAAATCTTGAGCCATGTGTGGCATTTATTGCCAACCCTTTCATGGAGATAGACATTGTGAATTGTTCAGTGAACTGGTGAACTGTTCAATGTCAATGCTGTAGAGATGGAAATGGAGGTTATTAATCTCCAAAATCATATCCAGCTGAAATCTCAGCAACATTCACAACATTTCTGGAGTCTGGTAGACCCAGAAAGCTACAAGAACATTCACCAAGCTGCCCTCAAAGCATCTGCTTAATTTGGATCTACATACCTTTGTGAAGCAGCGTTTTCTGATATGAAATGTGATCAAAACTAAATTCAGAACAAGACTGACAGATGAACATTTAAATGATTGCATAAGAGTGAACCTAAGTGCATACACACCAGCATATACCTCCCTTGTGGAATCAATGCAGTGTCAGTCAGCTAATTAACTGTAAATAAGTGTGAATGCTTCATGTCATACTTGTGGCCCATCATGCACTTTTCTCATTTACCATGCATTCTCATTCATGTGATATACATTTTAGTTCAGAATGCAGGCCGCCATTTGAAATGCTACTGCTGTTTATATTCGAGTTAATTTAGTTTGGACTTTCATTAATGTATATATGTAAACAACCAGATAGTTATGTGTAGACAACTTTAACAAAGTGTGCTGTTTTCCATAAAGAACTGTATTCTCCGATTCTGTTTTCTTCTCTGACTCCTTGAGGTGTATATCAGTTTGTTAATTTGAGAGTTATGATACATTATGTGAAAGATTGTAAGTATTGTATGACATGAGTAGCTCTCAGCCACTTTCTTTTTTTTTTTTTTTTTAAATAGCTCTCAAATGAAAAAAGGTTGGAGACTCCATACTCTCTGTTTGAATGTAATACTTGGACGTAAATCCTTTGCAGTCAATGAGTGCCTGAAGTCTGAAACCCATGGACTATGGACTACTGTCTTTAGTTGCTGCTTGTTTGCGGGTCTTTCTGCCTTCAATTTTGTCTTCAGTAAATGAAAAATATGCTCAATTGGGTTGTGCTCAGGTGACTGCCTCAGCTATTTAAGAACATTCTATTTCTTTGCCAAGAAGCTCTTGGGTTGCTTTTGTGGTATGTTTTGGGTCATTATCCATTCCATACTATGAAGCAATGTCTCAGGTTTGCAGCATTTGACTGAATCTGAACAGAAAGTATAGCTCTATACACTTCAGAATTCATCTTGCTACTTCTATCAGCAGTCACATCATCAATAAACACCAGTAATCCAGTTCCATTGGCAGCTATACATGTCCATGCCATAACACACCCTTCACCATGTTTGGCAGATGATGTAGATTGTGGATCATGAGCCCTTCCTTTCCTTCTCCATACACTCCTCTTCCCATCATTCTGGTACAAGTTAATCTTGGTTTCATCTGTCTTGTTTCAGTATCTTGTTCCAGAACTGGGCAGGCTTTTTAGGTGTTTTCTAGCAATGTGTAATCTGGCCTTTCTGTTCTTGTGTTACCAGATTTTGTTGTGAACTTTGATTTACTTTGGGGAGATAAAGAAAGGAGACCTGTTGAAATTAATGAGTGAGAAGTTGAAGAGCTGCATTTGGCTTTTGTTTTGCTAATAATACTGGTTTCTGGAAGAAAAAAAAAAAAGGAGTATAACAGAGTATAAAGCATTTACAAATACAGTGTGTTGCTGCATCTGTCTGCTGCTTGGCAACCACTCTGTTAAATGTTGCTGAAGAACTACATTGCTTGGCGAATAATGATTTTATCAATAAATTGTTGCTTTTTTGTTGCTGTGTGTTTATTTTATGAAACCTTGCCAGGTATATGTAGTAACCATTTTACAAAAGCAATAAGCATTGTGAGGTTGTGGTTTTTAGAAGAGCTAAAGGGGTTTTAGGCACACCACTCCTTAGCTGTTTTAAAATCACTGTAAACCACAGCTTCTTGGGGCTTATTGCTTTAGTAAATCATAAAGGGTTAATGCAATTTTTTTTTTTTTGGTAAACCCCTAGAATTAAAGCTGAACATCTACACTTCAATCACATCTTGACCGCTTCATTTCAAATACAGTGTGGTGGTGAACAGAGGCAAAAATATAATTGTGTCACTGTCCAAATACTTATGGACCCAACTGTAGTGGTACCTTATGATATTTATGTTTACTGGATTAAAAATAATTAGTGTTTCTGTACAACACAAATTCTGTACAATGATTATACAAAACTGCCATTCAACCACATACACATTTTTCCCAGTTGCTATCTATAGTACCCCCAAAAGCTTGAGAGAAACATGTCTTATTTGTGTTATATTTAATTGTGGCTCACTGAAAATATGTCACAATGCAATATTCACCTTTTTAATTGAGAGAGACAATGTGTTTTTGTGTACATCTCAGATTAGATTATGGATTAATCAAATGGATTAATGGAAATTAACTGGATTACATATTTGATCTTTAG
The DNA here is from genome assembly GCF_001660625.3 of Ictalurus punctatus. Taxonomy (NCBI): domain Eukaryota; kingdom Metazoa; phylum Chordata; class Actinopteri; order Siluriformes; family Ictaluridae; genus Ictalurus; species Ictalurus punctatus. The sequence goes on along the minus strand of NC_030418.2, from coordinate 9,193,160 downwards.
TAAGATTCTCAGCCACTATAAGATAGATGGTGGTTCCCCAATATCCAGCTAAATATATAGCTAACAGGAAAGTGGTTAAAACATCTTGCTAATAGCAGCACAGATGTACATCACTGTTTTAGGTGTTTATTTTCTGTCTTCTGTATTAGAGTTCGTTTAAAAAATGTAATAAAATTTAGATTTCCAAACTGTCATTTTTCCAATATTTTTTTTTTTACTTCAGTCCTAGACCACTATTCAGATAAAAACATCAAGGCTGTTGGACCTGCACAAAGAGAAACAAGTGAGAGCCAAAGTGTGCAGAAAAAAAGGATTGTTGGAACTTCCTTCAGTCTGTTTTCTTTATAAAACCAGCTAACATTATACTGCAGAATACTAATGCTATTTTAAAAGTTAAAGGTTTGTTTTTATCATTAGAAATTGCTTTACATGTGCCTAAGACATTTGTCCAGTACATTATTTGTTTGGTGAAGCGTTGCATGAATTAACCTTACTTTCCAAACTAGCCTCACTTTCAGTCACAGACCATATAACCTATAAGGCTCTAACCAAATAGTGTGTAGTTAGCATGCAGTCCTGAATCAAAATCTGAAAAAGACTAAGCCAGGTAAACTAAGGATGTTTTCACAGGTGTTCGTTATTATTCTGAGCCCAAATCAGAACAAAAATTATACTTGAATCTTTTGCTATTTGGTCAGAAATATGGCAATGGAAAAAAGGCATACACACCTTCGCAAAACGAGCGCATGTAGCTGGTACTAAATAAAGTAAAGTTATATGAATACCTAGTTTAAAATATTTTGAAATCACTTCCAGCCTTTCTCTTTTTTGTCAGTCATTCTAAATATCCAGTACACGTGGCCTGTCCACAGAGCTACAGCACTGTCCTTTGTCTCTTTGCTGCATGTAGCCCAAAATACATGGCATATTTCGTTCACTTCCTGCTGGATTATGCCATTAGACCAAGACCATAAGACCAAGACTAAAAATGGCATACATGGTATTAAAGAGCTGTTACTTTGACTTGTACTGATTAATGGCAAACTAAAGAGTTAAGATAAAATGCCTTTCAGTTATCAGTTTAACTGTGTGCTTTCTGGAAGGAACTATTTACATTTGACAGACTACATGAATTGGAAGCCAATCACTTCATTCTAAAATGTTTTTAGCTTGTAAGTTTTCTTTTGAAAAGAGAGCAACACAAAGTAATGCCATCAGTCACATGATAATGGAGGTTTACACACCTGGAGTAGGCCAGTTTGGGCAGCATCAGGTACATGATGATGCAGAACAGAATGAAGATGTCAGCAGTAAGGAAGTAAGCTAATGCACTGCTGGTCACATCACTTGCTGCAGCCAGATCCACTATGGATGCCACTGCACTCAAAGTGCCACCCATGGCTTGACCTGCACTCATACATGCGCGCACACACACACACACACACACACACACAATCTTATAATTCTTTTGTGGACCTTCCACTGGCATAATTATTACTGTAGCTAATGAATACTATGCTGTTTTGGCAGTCAAATATCAACAGAAAGTTAGATTCATCACATTCTTATTATGTGGGGACATTTGGTCCCCACCAAGAAATAAAAACATGCCCACACACCCACCCAGGGGATTCATCCATCCATCCATCCACACACACACACACACGAGTAGAGTGTACAGTCTGTGACTGATGAATACGTTGACTCTTTTGTAACTTAATTTTTGGTATAAGAGTTGTATTTATTAGTTGTTCCAACGGTTAAAATTAGCTAGTTACCATAATGCAACCTGAGAGACAGTTCACATAGCTTGCAGGCCTGCTGCCATTAGTAGTCATTAGTTCATTCATTCATTCCACTTTAGTAACCATTTTATCATGATCAGGGTTGCAAGTGATCCGGAGTCTATAGTGGGAACATTGAACACAGGGACGCAGTCTGGATAAGACCAGACACCCCCCCCCACCCAAATTGTTGGCTTTTTTTGACATATTTGGACCAGCAAACATTTGCTCATCTTTGAAACAGTGCTTATAAATAAACATACTTGAACAAAACCACAAGGAAATTTTTTAAATAATTTATTCAACAGAAATATCAATAGATGTGATATTCTTCTTTGGAAAAAGTAAGTATACACTTGGCCTCAGATGTTAGTATTACACCCTTTAGCAGAAATAACTGGGCGGCTGTGGCTCAGGTGGTAGAGCGGGTTGCCCACTAATCGTAGGATTGGCGGTTCGATTCCCGGCCCACATGACTCCACATGCCGAAGTGTCGTTGGGCAAGACACTGAACCCCAAGTTGCTCCCGATGGCAAGTTAGCACCTTGCCTGGCAGCTCTGCTACCATTGGTGTGTGAATGAATGGGACAGTGTAAAGCGCTTTGGATAAAAACGCTATATAGGTGTGCCATTTACCAAATAACTACTTGTAGGCGTTTTACATATTTGTCCACCAGGCTTTCTCAAAATTTTCACCACTCTTCAATGCAATATTCTTTCAGCTGTAAGATGTTTGTTTTTTTTGTTTGTTTGTTTTTTTTGCATGTACTGCCTGTTTCAAATCCCCCCAGCAACAGGTCAATATGATTCAAATGTGGGCTTTGACTAGGCCATTCCATAACCCTACATTTCTTCTTTCTGAGCCATTCCTTGGTGGATTTGCTAGTGTGCTAAGGATCATTATCCTGTTGAAAGGTCCACTTTCAGTTCAACTTTGCCTTTCAGACAGATGGCCTCACATTATCTTCAAGCACTCTGATATGATACAGAATTCATAGTCGAATCAATGAATGAAAGCTGTCCAGACCCTGAGGCAGCGAAGCAACCCCAAACCATAATATTTCCACCACCGTGCTTCACAGTTGGTACGAGGTACTTCTCCTGAAAAGCTGTGCCAAACAGTCGTTTGAAATCTGCACCACTTGTAGATGATTTTCCTTGCAGTGGAATGATATATGTCAAATAATTTGGAAATCTTTTTAAATCCCTTGCCAGACTCATAGGCATACACAACCTTATATCTGAAGTCCTTAAAGAACTCTATAGATCTTGGCATGATGACACCACACACCTCAATAGCAAAGGGAACACCAGATGCTAGATCTTGTCACGTAATGAGGGTTAGGACGGATGCAATTGCAGTTAAGAGCTTTACTGAAGTGTATAATATCCAGAGGGCAAGACAAAATACATAAACAGACAGGCAGTGGTCACATGATCAGGCAAACTGTACAAAACAGGCAAGGCAGATAATCAAGGTCAAAGGAGTAAACAAAAAAACAACAGGATAACAAAGACTAGTTCAAGGGTTGGTATACAACAAGAGAAAAGATCAACTGAGCATAATACTTCGCAATGGCTCTGTGTGCATGAGTCTCTTAAGTAGTGTGGTGTGATTGAGAACAGGTGTGTGTGATTAATCCTCAGGAGAAGGTGACGTGTCTGTGTGTTCCACTGGGTTGTAGTCGTCTGTCAGGTTTGTTGCGGTTTAAATAAGATATGTTCCACCTGTATTCCATAAGCAGGTCCTGATCACAGGCAACCAATCTTGAACACCTGATTCTAATTTTATGGATTTGACGGTGTGATAAATGTAGGGGTGTACTTACTTTTTCAATGTGTCAGATCTGTTTTTTGTTCATTTAAATTGTGAAATTTTATTTATTTATTACAAAATGTCAATTTTATGTCATTTGATAGAGTGCATCACCTTTATTAATAGGCACAGTTTCAAAGAGGATCAAATGTTGGGTGTCTAAATATGTCAAAAGAGCCAAAGCCAACAATTTCCATGGGGTGTACTTATTTTTTCACATGACTGTACCTACTTGCGATACAGGTGTATGCAAAATTTTCTGCACTCTACTGGCCAAATGACATATTTTGTTGATTTGTGAGGTGAAATATATCTACAGTGGGGGAAATAAGTATTGAACGTGTCAATTTTTTTTCAGTAAATATTTTTCCAATCAGGTTCTTCACAAGAAATTTCCAGACATCGGTATTAACTCAAGAAATCCGCAAATATAAAGAATTCACAACATCAAAGTCCATAAATAAAGTTGTTTGTATAAAAGTGGAATGACACAGGAAAAAAAAGTATAGAACACGCTAAGAAAAAGCAGTTCTCCAAGGCAAGGTAAGGCAAGGAACCAGCTGAAATCTGTAAGTAGTTAGAAAATAATTATACCTCCTATCTGTGCAAAGTAATATTAGTTGGGTTAGTAAACTGATTGTCTATAAAAAGGCTTTTCATTATCAAGGTGTCACACAAGAAACATCTCATGATGGGTAAAAGCAAAGAGCTCTCCCAAGACCTTTGCAACCTTATTGTTGTGAAACATATTGATGGATTTGGATACAGACGTATTTCAAAACTTCTGAATCCTGCAGGAGCTCCTCGCAAGATTTCTGACCAGGGAGTCAGAAGAATAGTCAGAAGATTAGCCCAAGAGCCAAGGACCACTCGGAAAGAGCTCCAGAAACACTTGGGGCAGCAGGTGCTATCGTCACAGAGAAAACAACAGGCAATGCACTCCGCCGCCATGGCCTCTATGCATGCTCGCCCTGCAAGATTCCATTATTAAAGAAAAGGCACGGTGAAGCTCATTTAAAGTTTGCTACATCGCATTTGGACAAGTCTACGAAATACTGGGAGAGTGTAGTCTGGTCAGACGAGAGCAAAATTGAACTTTTTGGCAGTCATACTACACACCATGTTTGGAGAAGAAATGGCACTGCACATCACAGTTTGGGGCCGTTTCATCACATGGTACTGGCAGACTTCATATAATTGAAGGAACGATGAATGGAGCCCTTTACCGGGAGATTCTTGAGAAGAATCTGATGTACTCACTTTTGTTGTTGTTGAGGGGTGTACTCACTTTTGTTGCCAGCGGTTTAGACATTAATGGCTGTGTGTTGAGATATTTTGAGGGGACAGTAAATTTACATTGTTACACAAGCTCTACACTCACTACTTTACATTGTAGCAAAGTGTCATTTCTTCAGTGTTGTCACATGAAAAGATATAATCAAATATTTACAAAAATGTGAGGGGTGTACTCACTTTTGTGAGTTACTGTGTATGTGTGTATATATATATATATATATATATATATATATATATATATATATATATATATATATATACACATACACACACACACATACATATACATACACATACACACACACACACACGCAAGAAAAAGTATGCAAACCTTTTGGAATTTCATGGTTTTCTGCATAAATTTATCATAAAATGTGATCTGATCTTCATCTAAGTCAAGGGTATTGACAAATATAATGTGCTTAAAATAATAACACAAAATAAATTCTGATCCCTCATGTCTTTATTGAACACACTGATTCAACATTCAAAATGGCAGTGGAAAAAGTAAGTGAACCCTTAGAATTAATAACTGGTTGACCCCGCCCCCCTTCCTCCCCTTGGTAGCAATAACCTCAACCAGGCATTTCCTGTAGCTGTGGATCAGACCTGCACATCGTTCAAGAGGAATTTTAGCCCATTCTTCCTGGCAGAACTGCTTTAGCTCTGTCATATTCTTTGGACGTCTCATGTGTATGGCTTTCTTCAAGTCATTCCATAGCATCTCTGTTGGGTTGAGGTCTGGGCTCTGACTTGGCCACTCCAAAAGGCGGATTTTGTTTTTCTGAAGCCATTCTGTTGTGGATTTGCTCCGGTGTTTTGGGTCGTTGTCCTGTTGCATCACCCAACTTCTACACGGTTTCAGCTGACATACAAACATTCTCACATTATCCTGAAGAATTGTCTGATATACTTGGGAATTCATCTTCAACTCATTGATTGCAAGCTGGCCAGTCCCTGATGCAGCAAAGCTGGCCCAAATCATGATGTTTCCTCCACCATACTTTATGGTTGGGATGATGTTTTCATGCTGTGCCCTTTCTATGCCAGATGTCGTGCTGTGTGGTTTTTCCAAATAGTGCAATCTTAGTTTCATCAGTCCACAAAACATTTTGCCAATACCCCTATGGAGTGTCAATGTACTCTTTTGCAAACTTCAGGCATGCAGCAATGTTCTTTTTAGTAAGCAGTGGCTTCCTTTGTGGTGTCCTGCCGTAGATACCCTGCTTGTTCAATGTTTTACGTATTGTAGACTCATGTACAGAGATGTTAGCCAGTTCCAATGATTCCTTCAAATCTTTGGCTCTCATTCGGGGTCGTTTCTTTACCTCATTGATGAGTCTTCATTGTGTCATTTTGACTGGGCGCCCACTTCTTGGTAGAGTAGCAACAGTCCCAAAGTGTCTCCATTTGTAGAATATTTGCCTAATTGTAGACTGGTGAATTTCTAAAGTCTTTGAAATCACTTTGTAACTCTTGCCAGCTTTATGTAAATCAATAATTCTTGATCATAGATCCTCTGAAAGCTCTTTTTGGTGAGGCATGGCTCACATAAGCGTGTGCTTCTTGTGCAGAGCAAACTCCAAAAGTTTGAGGGTTTTTTAATAGTCAAAGTAGCTGTAGTCCACACCTCCAAACTCATTTTCTTAAGAGACTCCAGGTGTGCCTAAACCTGACTTCACTGGGCTTTTTTGAGGTCATTAACTCAAGGGTTCACATACTTTTTCCACAAGCAGTATGAAATTTTTTGGTTGTTCTCAATGAAAGATCAGATTTTTTTGTGTCATTATTTTAGGCATATTATATTTGTCTTGACTTATATGAAGATCAGATCACATTTTATGACAAATTTATGCAGAAAAACATGAAATTCCAAAAGGTTCACATACTTTTTCTTGCCACTGTATTTGTTGCTCACCCTCTAATGTTAACTGTGCAATAATCCATTGATCACTTTTCTGTATATAAGTTGTTATATATACACATGAGCTGTTACTTATCTGTATATATTCATATTTGTATTCATCTATACATAGCAAGTGAAGAAGATAGCCTGTTCTAATGAATAATGTTTTCTTCATGGCAATGGTATTCCCTAATGGCAGTGACCTTTATCAGTAGAATAATGCACCCTTCCACACAGCAAAAATTGTTCAAGAATCTTTTGAGGAACATGAAAGAGTTTAAGGTGCTGACTTGGCCTCAAAGTTCACCAGATATCAATCCAATTGAGCATCTGTGGAATGTGCAGGACAAACAAGTCCAGTCCATGGAGGCCCCACCTCGCAATTTACTGGACTTAAAGGATCTGCTGCTAACGTCTTGGTGCCAGATACCACAGCTCAACTTCAGAAGTCTTGTGGAATCCATGCCTTGCTGGGCCAGAGCTGGTTTGGTTACACAAGGGGGACCTACACAATATTACGCAGATGGTTTTAATGTTATGGCTGATCGGTGTATTTTCAGATCTTCAATCAAATGCTTAGAGGAGTCCATGGTTGCTCATTGTTAGCACAAAGTTTGAAGAGTCAGAATTTATTATACATGGAATTGTTATTCCTAATGACAAATCTTGACCTTCCTAATGAGAAAATTACTTAATAAGTCAATTAAGTTCTGACACTTTACAATTGGAAGGGAGTCCAAACTTTTGCACATGCCACATTTACTACTTTAAGTCCATCAAATATAAAGTAACTGTGCATTAACATATGCAGAAAAAAAATTGTTAAAAAAAAAAGAAAAAAGTTTGCAGCAGTTCTGTTTAATTCTTTTCACTTAAATAAATGAATAAAACAAATAATTTGGATAGGAGTGCCCAAACTTTTGCATGCAACTATGCAAACTAGCATTTGCAATTAAAAGAAAAAGAAAAGAAAAAGATTGCTGATCAGTTTGATACTTCAGGTTATGTTTCCTTGCAGATTCTTCAAGTGCTCTGCATCACTGTGCCTTCAGTCGTGTGCACTTTTTAAAAATTGATCTGAATAAAAGCATCTCTCAAATGATTGAAAATTCTTTTCAATTCTTTTACTGGTAAAATCTGTAAGGTGGATGAGAATTTGAGGTTTAAACTGCAGTTCTACCTGATATGAGTGCTTGTGAAATCCTCATGGGGAAATGTGCACTGATGCCGAACATGCTGCCACTGAAAATGTTAGAGGCTCCACTGACCAGCGCAACACTGGCCAAAGTACCACCTAGGAACTTCTCTCTACAGCCAGACACATCCATCTTCACCAGCACTGTAGTGACTATGAACACGAGCAGGATGACAGCCAGAGAGAAAAGGATCCGAACATCAGAGGACAGCCTTGCACACACACAAACACACACAGTCAGCCAAAGTGAATAAAAATGCACGGCTGTGTGCACATATATGTGAGCCCTATATTGTTCAGCCAACTTCACTCATTTGATGGCCTCAGTATTGGGAGGGGGGGTGTTTCCATTAGAAGTTTAGACTTCACTTTTAATAAATGTAGGGTGTCCCAAAAGTCTCCATATATAGAGGGCTATGTATGCCAACACCACATCAGCTGTGCCTTCATCAATGGATGTTCATGGATGTCTACATCTGGGTTGGTCTGTAACACTTATAATCTTTTTGAATTTGTTAAGAAGTTTGGAAACAATGTTGTGTTTGATGTGCTTGCCATGTTTCCTGTTAAAGTCCATCACAATCTTGCAACAGCTTCCCGATTGAGCCATGTGAATGATTTCAATACATTCTTCTTTTGTGAAAGGGATTCTTAAAAGCTATCTGAAAAAAAATTATAAAATATAAATCAAGTATGAAATTTTTTAAAGACATTTTGTTTAAAAGTCTTAATGTCCCCTATGTATGGAGACTTTTGGGACACTTTGTAGACTGAACATTCAAAAACTGAATGATTCCATAAGTACTGGGAGCATACCATTTTTGTATCTCTTTCCTTTTATGACTTGCAAGTGAACACAGTTAAAAGTGATTTTTGGGTTTGTTTATGTTGGTAGATCTCAGCCTAAATGCAATTAACCTCTGCAGTGAACAACAAAGAGCTGGCTGTTTCAAATTTTCTTTATTGAATGTGTTAGAATGGGCCAGTGACTGTCTAAGAGAAAGATGATGTTACAGCAAAGTAAATGGGTTGTAAATGTGTTAAGCTTTCTGACAAGGCTTGGGTTAAAGTTCCTTGTGGTCAGGGAACCATAGAGCAAAAATATCTTCTCAAACAACATATCAAGTAGAACTGAGAAGCTATGCAATTTTCTTTCATATACAACCTACTGTGTCATTTCAAATATAAGTCACTGCTGGATTTCTAGTAACTGGAGGCTGATAAATCCTCGACTAAATGAGTGGACTACCTGTTCACTAGGAGGTAATTGAGGACTAGGCACAACACTGAAGGAACAGTGGATGTAATGGTAAGGTAGCTCTCGAAGTAATCCTGCAGAGGGAGAGAGAGAGAGAGAGAAAGAGAGAGAGAGAGAGAGAGAGAGAGAGAGAGAGAGAGAGAGAGAGCGCTAATTTATTAGAAAGTACACATTAAATAAAATACAAATAGTAGAAAGAGACTGTAATATAATAATCTAATAAAGTAATAGAAAGAGAATGTTAATAATAACAATAGGTCGCTTTTATCTGTTCTTTCATGGAATGCAGTTCAGACTGCTTAATATAAAAACTAGACAGCCCAGTAAAACACAACAATAATGCTATTTTACTTAGTAGGAGGACAAACTGACAGATAAATGAAATAATAGTAATTATTTTATTTTAGTAAGATAAACAAAATCTGTAGTATATAGGGACGTCATGATACCAAAAATCTAGTAGTTGGTACCAATACCACCAAAAGTACATGATACTCAATACCAAAGTCGATACCACAGTGTGGTATGGGGGAAAAAATAATTATTTATTTATTTTTTTAAATTTAAAACTCTCCTGGAGGACATCCTCCTCTGGCTGATACTGGCAAAAAGAAAGAAAGAGGGATATTTTAGTCATCAAATACTGTCTGACAATGACTAATAAAACATTGGAGGCTACAAGTGCTAAGGTGCACTCTTAAACATGCCCGCACGCACGCACACACGCACGCCCACACCTTACACTCTGAATGCAAGCATTAGTTTAAATTCACTGATTTGCTGGCAGGCTAAAAAGATTTACTAAAACCATTAACAGTTCAATAATTATTAGTGACCTTAGGCTCCATTTTGCTGACAGGATACGGGCTGAATGTCGATGCATGGTGGCCCATTGGGAGGTAGTTTATAACATTGCAATGCGTTAGAGTCATTAACAAATAACTGGCTATCGCAAATATTACATGGAGCATAACGTTAGCTGGTTCAGGTGCTTCTCCAAATTCCAGGTGTTTCCTTGCACACCGGCTTCAGAGCATCAATTATATGTTTGTTGTCATCCGCCTCGAATGCGAAGTATTTCCATATTTGACACTTACCACCGCTCCTCTCAACGAGTCGGGGAGGAGCTAAGCTTCTTCTAAAAACATCTTCTGTAGTTTTTCCCGTGTGCTCGTAGGCATTGTTCTTCTTCTTTACCACTTGTGGACCGACTAAAACACTTGTATGTATTTGCTGCCCCATCAGTTCCGGAAGAATTGCAACCTCGGTACCTTCATTACAAAAGATACCTAGGCTACTGCAGAAAAACAAGTACCATTACATTTTAAGAATGTTGGTACCGACTTGGTACCGAAGTATCGGTTCTCATGACATCCCTAGTTGAATATAATGCCTTTAAGAAGAGTTTTTTAAAAATTAATTTTAACTGGAACTGAGCTGTGAAATACCACTAAATATCATACTATTACCAGGTTATAGCAATAAAGCCATAGTGAAAAAGACTGGATAAGTCACAGATTGGTTCACTACTTGTGCACATGACCGGCACGTGAAGGCAATACGCTCCCTCTCACACACACACTATTGCAAAAGAGACACTTTTTTGTGTTGCTCATATGGTTCACGTGAATGAAAGTGGAAGTGAAAATGTGTGGCACAACTGAGGCTGAAGCAACCAGCAAAACTGATAGATAAGCCATTAAAACCACAGAAACTGCCAACACAGTGGACTCAGGATGGTACAATAGGATCAACTGGACTTAAATTCCATATACAGTATCCTCCGAAAGTACTGGAACGGCAAGGCCAATTCTTTTGTTTTCGCTATACACTGAAGACGTTTGGGTTTGAGATCAAAACATGAATATGAGATTACAGATCAGAATTCAGCTTTCAATTCCTGATCTCAGATAATCAAACAAAGACCAGACAGCTGTATATGGGAAATAAGAAAGTAATTTTGAAGCTGAGAAAGGAGGAGGGGGGAAAAACAAACAAAACAAAACAAACAAAAGAAAAACCACACACACACACACACACACACACACACACACACAAAAGCATTGAGCATAACCAATACAACAATGGAAAGTCCTAAACAAGAAACCACCGGTGTATTAATTGGACATGGAAACAGGTTGGCCATGAAAAACAACAGCAGTTGATGACAGACACATTGTGAGATATGTGAAGAAAAACCCAAAAACAGTAGTCAGTGAGATCACAAACAACCTCCACAGAGCAGGGGTGGAGGAATAACAATCCACCATTCGAAGACTTCAAAAGCAGAAAACCCCCAATACAAACAACAAATAAAATAAGCTGCAGTACAAGACTGGAAAAGTATCACAAAAAATGCAACAGTTTGGTGATGTCAGTGTTCCTACAAATTTTCAAATACAAAATGTGCCATGTTCTATATCGTTTAACACATCTACATATAATTACCAGGAAATTAAAGCTTAAATTCTAAACTCTTTTCTCATGTTCATCTTTTGTTATAAAACCCAAATGTCTTCAGTCTACAGCTAAACAAAATTAATGGGCTTTGCCATTCCAATAGTTTCAGAGGGGATTTTATAAGCACTTATCTCCTCAATACAAAGCCTTCTATCTAGAAGACTCCAATTTTGCCTGCTATCATCCAGTGTCCTCAACTAATATTGAAACCCTTGGTAGATATGACCAAAGAAGACTGACTTTATTGTTTAACATTTTGATGTTTTGTTAAAAGAGTCACAAAAAAACTCTGCTCTCATGGATATCAAACAATTACAAACACAACACAGGTTAATAAAATATATTTTATATATATATATATATATATATATATATATATATATATATATATATATATATATATATATATATATATATATATATATATATATCTTTGTTAAAAATAGGTGTGAAAATTATTGGCACCCCATGAATTCATATTGTGAATTTTCTATACATCTGCATAAATATTACCTAAAACAGATTTTCCTAAAAGCATACAAAGAGAACCAAATAAAAAAATTTGACAAAAAATGTACTTGGTCATTTATATAGAAAGAAAATGAAGAATGAAGAAAATGATCCAATATTACATATCTGTGAGTGGCAATAGCATGTAAACCTCTACGATTAGCAGTTAATTTGAAGGTGAAATTGAAGTCAGGTGATTTCAATCAATGGGCTGACACTCGGGTGTGAATGAGCACCCTGTTTTATTAAGAACAGGGATCTAGCAAAGTCTTCACAACACATGTTTGTGGAAGTGTTTCATGTCACCTACAGAGGAGATTTCTGAGAACTTCAGAAAAAGAGCTGCTGATGCTCACCAGGCTGGAAAAGGTTACAAATCCATCTCTAAACACTTTGGACTCCTTCAATCCAGAATCAGACGAATTGTGTAGAAATGGAGGAAAGTAAAGACCATTATTACCTCCCCAACAGTGGCCAACACACAAATAGCATTCCAAGAGCAAGACGTGTAATAGTCCATAAGGCCACAAAGGAGCCCAGGATAACTTCTAAGCAACTAAAGGCTGCTCTTACATTGGCTAATGTTAATGTTCATGAGTCCACCATCAAGAGAACACTGAACAACAACGGTGTGCATGGCAGGGTTGCAAGGAGAAAGCCACTACTCTCCAAAAATAGAGTATTGCCAGAACATTACTGCCAGCCTGCAGTTTCCTAAAGATCATGTGGACAAGCCAGAAGGCTGATGGAAAAATGAGATCAAAATAGAACTTTGTGTTTTAAATGAGAAGCGTTATGTTTGGAGAAAAGAAAACACTGCATTCCAGTATAAGAACCTTATCCCGTCTGTGAAATGTGGTGGTGGTAGTATCATGGTTTGGGCCTGTTTTGCTGCATCTGGCCAAGATGGCTTGCCATAATTGATGGAACAACGATTTCTGAGTTATACCAAGGAATTCTAAAGGAAAATGGCAGCACATCTGTTCATGAACTGAATCTGAAGAGAAAGTGGGGCATGATGCAAGACAGTGACACTAAGCACACAAAACATTCTACCAAAGAATGGTTAAAGAAGAATAAAGTTGATGTTTTGGAATGGCCAAGTCAATGCACTGACCTTAATCCAGTAAAAATGTTGTTGAAGGGCCTGAAGCAAGCAGTTCATTAAGGAAACCCACCTACATCCCAGAGTTGAAGCTGTTCTGTACTGAGGAATGGGATAAAATTCCACCAGGACTTATCAACAGTTACCGGAAATATTTAGATGCAGTTATTGCTGCACAAGGGGGTCACACCAGAAACTGAAAGCTAAGGTTCACATAATTTTGCCACTCACAGACATGTAATATTGGATCATTTTCCTCAACAAATAAATGACCAAGTATGATATTTGTGTCTCATTTTTAATTGGGTTATCTTTATCTACGTTTAGGACTTGTGTGAAAATCTGATGATGTTTTAGGTCCTGTTTATGCAGAAATGTAGAAAATAAAGGGTTCACAAACTTTCAAGCACCACTGTATATTTGAAGTATATTCCCATTGATATTTTACTTTTTTTAGTATACCTGCGTGACAAGGAACAAGATATTGTTCATCCATGACTTTGTTTCACAGGGATATAAATATGACGTAACAGGTAGGCCAAATTCCCTTAGTGATTCATAATGGGTAAGACAAAGAAACATAGCTGTGATGTGTGGCAAAAGGTTGTTGAGCTTCACAAAATGGAAAGTGGCTATAAAAATTAGAGTCGCAACAACTAATTGATAAAATCTATTATGAAAATCATTGTCAACGAATCTCATTATCGATTAGTTGGTCTGCGTGGCACGGGGTACATTAACTCATTACGTTACTTCTGTTCCGAAAACACGCATCGGAGAGTATATACTATAGTTGTGTCTCAAATGAAGTACTATACACTTACACTATGTATTATGTACTCTACAGTCTAGTGTATGAAGCTTAGAAAGGTAACATAGTCTCAAACAGAACATTAGCAATTTTTTACTAACCGGAAGTACAAGCTGCTTCCTAGTCGATGGCGCATTACGTCATACACACGTAATCTGACGCCACTAGCTTTAGCGGATACCCAGAGTGACCAACAATGACTTTCTTCAGTTTACAGATTATATAAACATTAGCTTTTATTCCCAACATGACCTCAGTCACCATCAGACGGAGTGACTGAGGAAGAAAGTGTGCGACCTCCAAGTCCTCTAAGGCAGGAGAGCATTTTATATTAAACACTGTGTAGAAGATCAAACTTTATAAATCAGAGATTGTGTAGCACGCACACACGACAGTGATGCACAAGCACAAACTCATGTTTGTATCCAAAATAATATGTCTAAAAGCAGTGAGTAACAGAAACCACAAGGTACAGTGAAAGTGAGTTTTTATTATTAATTTAAGACTGTAGTTTAAATCAGTACTTTTTGTGCATCCATAAAAAAGTAAATACAAGTTTATATTATACATAAGTATTTATGCATGATTTTTTTATGGAAAAGCAATGAATTAAACTACAGTCCTAAATTAATAATAAAAACTCACTTTCACTGCACCTTGTGGTTTCTGTTACTACAGTCCTAAATGAATAATATATATTCTGGTGTGTGTCTGTGTGTATTGGGTTCTTTCCAGTCTTATATAATTAGACAAACAGCTGTGTAAAGTTTTAGGCTGAAGTTTATATTTGTTTGTGGATTTTATTTTAAATAAATGAAAAAAATGGTACTGAAAGTTTGGCCCCCCCATCCAATTAATTGAAAAAAATAATCAGCCAATCAATTATGAAAATAATCATTAGTTGCAGCCCTAATAAGAACATAGCACAAGCATTGAAAATGCTAATTTCCACCATCAGGCCAAAAATTAAGAAGTTCCAGTCAACTGGAAATGTTATGAATCAACTTGGAAGAGGACGTGTGTCTATATTGTCTCAATGCACTGTGAAGAGGATGCTTTGAGTGTCAAAAAAATCTCCAAGGGTCACAGCTGGAGAATTGCAGAAGTCACTTGCGTCTTGGCTCAGAAAGTGTCAAAAACTACAATATGAAGTCACCTAAATCACCACAAATTGTTTCAAGAAAAAAGTCTACTCTCATCCAGGAACAAACTCGGGCATCTTCAGTTTGCCAGACACTACTGGAACTTCAAATGGGATTAAGCTTTTTGGCAAAAAAAAGTTTTGGTGTACACAGAGAGGTAGCCATATGGAAAAGTACCTCATGCCCATGGTTAAATATGCTGTTGGTGACTCTTTAATGTTTTGGGACTGCTTTTCTGCCAGAGGACCTGGATATTTTGTTAGGATGCATGGCATCACTGACTATCAAATAACAGATAATAAATGAAAACCTGACTGCCTCTGCCAGAAAGGTTAAAATGGGCCATGGTTGGATCCTCCAGCAGGACAGTGATCCAAAACATACATCAAAATCAACACAAAAATGGTTTACTGACCACAAAATCAAGGTCCTGCCATGGCCACCCCAGTCCGCTGACTTGAAACCCATAGAAAACCTGTGGGGTGAGGAGAAACTGAAGAGAAGAGTCCACCAGTGTGGACCTCGAAATTTGAAGGATCTGGAGAGATTCTGTATGGGGGAATGGTCTCAGATCCCTTGCCATGTATTCTCCAACCTCACCAGACATTATAGGAGAAGACTCAGTGCTGTTATCTTGGCAAAGGGAGGTAGCACAAAGTATTTACTAAAAGTATGCCAATAATTGTTGCACAGCTATGTTTATGATTTTTATATATATATATATATATATATATATATATATATATATATATATATATATATATATATATATATATAAAAAACCTGTGTTCTGTTTTCTATCCACGAGAGCAGAACATTTTTGGGAATTTTCTGAACGAAAGATCAAAAGGTTAAACAATAAGGACAATTTTTCACAGCCTTCTTTGCTAATATTTACCAAGGGTGTGAATATTAGTGGAGGGCGCTGTATCCTCCAAAACTGGTGGTTTAGCCACTAGAAAGACTGACTGACTCACTCAGTCACTCACGCTGAGATTAGTGTGGAGCTCTTCATGGCTGGCTGGGCTGGAACTGTTGTTTAGCTTGTAGAGCCAGTAATGCTTCGCTGTGATGAAGAAGTTCCATGGCAGCAGCGAGCCAATTCCCAGCACGAAAAATATGCCATAGACAAGGCAATAGGAGTCATGTGGCTGGTGGCGGGCAAGCAGAGGCATGCCCCCGTCCTCCTCAAGCTTGACCTCTGACCTCTCCTCATCAGACATGGTGGGGTGGTGTGTTGGGCTGTATAAGGAATTCAGACTTCGCTGTAGGTGTTTCGGACCATCTATCCTTCAGGAAGAAATAAAAAGGGGGGAGGATAAAGGAAAGAGAGAGAGAGATCAAATAAAAAAAACAGAGATAATGCACAAACTTTAACACGCACACTGTGCGTGTTTGCACATAATGCAAATTTACCAGAAATGTTCAAATGAACCCTGAAACCATAAGAATGCCTGACTTTAGACTTTGGATTAGAATTTTTCATTTAAAATGGAGACTTTCCCAGTTGTTCTGTAAATAGAAGGTCAGCTTGTGAGTTCATGAAACAGGACCAATAACTAAATCCAATATGCAAATAATCAGAGGATGGCATCGTCCTCAGAAATAAACGATGTGCTAAGCATGCTAACCATATCAACTAATTTTAATGATGAACAAAATAGTTTAGATTATTATAGCCATTTTAAACTTATTGCAATGTAAATCATTTTGATTATGATAATGTAAATCTAAAATCAAATGAAATTTGGTTGACTAGCATTTAAGTGGTCAGCTAACTATTAAGGATGACATGGGAACGTTTACAATGTGATTATCATCCATACTCAAGGTCACTAGCATTTTTGATGGGACTGGTACAGAAATTATGCTATGCCCTTTGAGTAGTCTTTTGGATACTGTAAACATTGAATATTTAGGGGGCCAAGCCCCGAAGGTGTATAGGCACCATTTATTGATTGCATGTTTTCTTATTATTAGGGGGTCAAGCAACAAATGTATTATTATTATTATTCATGAAACTTGGTCAGTACGTAGTACTCCCACTATTCATCAAGAATATATAATATTAGGGCAGAAGTAACTCAGAGGTTATGACATTGTAAACATTGACATTTGTAAACAATATGTCATGTCAAACAATTCTAATGAGGCAAAAGCAAACTTACTTAAACAACTACAAGGCAGTGTTATCAATTAAATATTGCCACCAAGTTTGGTAGCTAGGTCTCATATCCCACACCCGACTCAGGCCAATAAAATGACCCATACCCACTACAATAAATTAATTAAACTTTTGATTTATATCTTCCCAACTGTAGGGAACAGACTCAAACTTATATCAAAAAAATTCCTCAGTCATCTTGCATCTTTTTGCAAAACGGCTGACATTGTTACTGCTAGTTTTAATTTTCTGAAAAACCTTCTTTTTCAAACTAATCCTAGGCCATTCATCAGCATAAAATACAAAATATAGTAAGTAGAGAGTTTGATGACAAAAACATACCAAAACAATTTTGATTGGCTAAACAGTTACAGGTCAACAAAATTTTAGGCCACAACATATACAGTCAGGTCCTTAAGTATATGGACAACGACAATTTTCATAATGTTGCCTCTGTACACCACCACAATGGAGGTAAAATTAAGCAATCAAGATGTGATTGAAGTGTAGACTTTCAGCTGTAATTGAAGGGGTTTAACAAAAAATACTGCATTAACCATTTAGGAATTACAGCCATTTTTTAACATAATGCCTCCATTTTCACAAGTTCAAAAGTAATTGGACAAACTAAAAATTACAATTATAAGGATAATTTTAATACTTGGACGCAAATCCTTATTATGGGGTGACTAAACAAAAACCACTAGATAGTAACCTATGGTCACAAGCCAGTGGTTGTCTGTCAGGTGTATTGAAACATCCACTACAGATTACAGAGTACAGAAAACAGAGACTACTGCCAAACTACAAGGAGCCAATAGCATCATAGAAGAGAGTTTGAAACAGATAAAAACAGATGGATAACTTTTAATGTCCTTAAGCTACAGTCTGATTTTATGACCGCCATAAAGAGGAACCTCATGCGTCAAATAGCTGATCAGAGTAAATCTCCCAAAAAAATTAAAAGCTTTCATGATCTTGTGACCTTATGGGTTTCTGATGTGATTACAAGACCAAAAACAGGAGAGTCACAAAAATCTAACTGAGAAAGTTATTCGGAAAATAAAACAGAGATGCTTTGGACATGTCCCTGACCAAAATAAAGCAGTGAACGCTTTGATTAATAAAATTTTGAAGAGGTCAAAACGAGCAATATAACAGCTACAAACTACAATCAGAGGGAGGTAGCCTATGTTCCATGGACCAATGGAAGGACAAGTAAAGTAGTCTCCCTAAAGGCCAATACATGACGGACATGACAATTCTGTGATTATTATAACGTGAACTAAACTGTATTACAAAGGGAAATATGACAAGCTGGAAATAAAAGATTAGATACCCTACCAAATATGAACTTCCCAATGGGAAGTTAATTTTGTTCCAAAAGTTTTAATTAAAATAAAACCCACATGCAAAATGTTAATTAGCAGAATATATTTTTAAAAAATAGATTATAAATGCAAGTAGTGAGAATCAAGTCAAAATTTATATTTCAAAAAGATTACTACTTATTCAAACTCATTTTGCTTTAATTTTGGTGCATTTTTTGTTCCTGGAATTTTTCTTTGCTTTTGCAAATTTTATCTTGCTTCTAACTTTTGGCACATTTTTAGGGGATGGGTCTTAGAAGAAGCTGTTCACTTTAAATCTCTATTGGTCAACTGATTTTGGAGTGGGTGGTGCCCTGAAAGTTAGCCACACCCACTCCATAAGCCATGGATCTTTCTCTAAAATGGCAACAAGCGCTCAGCATCAAGGGAGCTGTGTTGTACAGTGCATTCGGAAAGTATTCACAGCGCTTCCCTTTTTCCACATTTTGTTATGTTACAGCCTTATTCCAAAATGGATTAAATTCATTATTTTCCACAAAATTCTACAAACAATACCCCATAATGACAACGTGAAAGAAGTTTGTTTGAAATCGTTGCAAATTTATTAACAATAAAAAACAAAAAATAGCACATGTACATAAGTATTCACAGCCTTTGCAATGACACTCAAAATTGAGCTCAGGTGCATCCAGTTCCACTGATCATCCTTGAGATGTTTCTACAACTTGATTGGAGTCCACCTGTGGTAAATTCAGTTGATTGGACATGATTTGGAAAGGCACACACCTGTCTATATAAGATCCCACAGATAAGAATGCATGTCAGAGCACAAACCAAACCATGAAGTCCAAGGAATTGTCTGTAGACCTCTGAGACAGGATTGTATTGAGGCACAGATCTGGGGAAGGGTATAAAAACATTTCTCCAGCATTGACTGTCCCAATGAGCACAGTGGCCTCCATCATCCTTATATGGAAGGAGTTTGGAACCAGAAGGACTATTCCTAGAGCTGGCCGCCCGGCCAAACTGAACGATCGGGGGGGAAGGGCCTTAGTCGGGGAGGTGACCAAAAACCCGATGGTCACTCTAACAGAGCTCCAGCGTGTCTCTGTGGAGAGAGGAGAACCTTCCAGAAAAACAACCATCTCTGCAGCACCAATCAGGCCTGTATGGTAGAGTGGCCAGATGGAAGCCACTCCTTAGTAAAAGGCACATGACAGCCTGCCTGGAGTTTGCCAAAAGGCACCTGAAGAACTCTCAGACCAAGACCAAGACAAAAATTGAACTCTTTGGCCTGAATGGTGAGCGTCATATCGGGAGGAAACCAGGCATATGTCATCACTTGGCCAATATCATCCCTACAGTGAAGCATGGTGGAGGAAGCATTGTGCTGTGGGGATGTTTTTCAGCGGCAGGAACTGGGAGACTAGTCAGGATGAGGAAAAGATGAATGCAGCAATGTACAGAGACATCCTTGATGAAAACCTGCTCCAGAGCACTCTGGACCTCAGACTAGGGCGAAGGTTCATCTTCCTACAGGACAACGACCATAAGCACACAGCCAAGATAACAAAGGAGTGGCTACAGGACAACTCTGTGAAAGTCCTTGAGTGGCCCAGCCAGAGCCCAGACTTGGACCCGACTGAACATCTCTGGAGAGATCTGAAAATGGCTGTGCATCCATCCAACCTGATGGAGCTTGAGAGGTCCTGCAAAGAAGAATGGGAGAAACTGCCCAAATATAGGTGTGCCAAGCTTGTAGCATCATACTCAAAAAGACTTGAGGGTGTAATTGGTGCCAAAGCTGCTTCAACAAAGTATTGAGCAAAGGCTGTGAATACTTACGTACATGTGCTTTTTTGTTTTTTTATTTTTAATAAATTTGCAAAGATTTCAAACAAAATTCTTTCACATTGTCATTATGGGGTATTGTTTGTAGAATTTTGAGGAAAATAATGAATTTAATCCATTTTGGAATAAGGCTATAACATAACAAAATGTGCAAAAAGTGAAGCACTGTGAATACTTTCCAGATGCACTGTAGTTGCATAAAAAATAACAATAATAACATAAGGAGCTATTGTTTGAAGAGTTGTTTGTAGATGTATTCACACATATATCTTTAATACAAGTGCCTTAGTGTCTTCATTCCATCCAGTTGATCAGAAGAGTTAAGGTTTGCAAGGTATGAGGCTGAATTTGCTGGTGTGTTGCCACCATTCACTGGCCGTCAGCGTCACAACTTACCGGGAAGATGAAGTGCTCCAAGGGATACCAGACCTTAAAGAATCCTGCTTGATGCTGCATGTAGTATCTACATTAACGTGTTAATTGTTCAAATTGTCTAGTCAGGGGCGTGTTTTTCCAATGGGGGTGGGTTTGGGGGGGCAGGTGAGGGTGACAAAAATGAGCACTATGGAAAATGGTAAAATATATTGTATACTATTAAAAAATGGTAAGCTGCAAATGTTACCTTAAGGTGCTATTTCTAACTGATTTAATCCCAAAATTTAATTTTGCTGGTGTAACCTAATGTATTTCGATTGATTTAGTGATGTTTAATATTTTTGTTTAATAAATTTTACAGAAAGTAACATTCCTGTCAAGGAAGTGTTTATTTCTTCCCTTTTCACATAACTAACACTAGTCAATAATTTTCATCATTGATCCTTAAAAGCCATTTTCAGGCTTATGTTGTCATTGTTTAGGACCTATTCAATATAATTTCAATGATGTTAAACACTTAAGAGTGTTTCAAATGAAAATACTTTTGTCATCCTCATGTCAGTAACTACACTTTTTTTTGTCTAAGACCTAAAGGCTGCAACACACCACAAAGGCATACTATTACAGTACTGACAAACACTGACAGAATACTTAAAAAACCCAGAAGGCCACACTGAATTTAACATTTTCGTGGTTTGACTATAACATCATACAGTTTTTCATTCACAATTTCTTTTTGTTGAGAATTACACAGAGAGTTACACAGAATAAACAATTTAGCACTGCAACAGTTCAAATGCTACTTTTATGTCTCTCATATCACACAGCAGACTTCCTCTTTCTCGTTTCATACAAACACACCTGGTACCATCTTGCATCTCATTTATCGACTGTAGTGAAAATTACCTCACAGGACTAAAGTATTAGGATTACTGTAATATTTTGCATGTCTTAATGCTTGAAGCACCATGTTATACTGTTTATTGGAAAGAACAAAGTTGGCTATTAGCAAAATGCATTTTTTTAAAATGAAAGTACATAAAATTATAAAATCAAAAGATTTAACCTCAGCTAACGTGATATTGTGAATGCATGTGAATAACCAAATTGATAAATTCTAAAACATTTCATTTGAACATATTTTTGATACATTTAACCAAAAAAAAAAACTTTCCTACGGACCACCTGCAGTTACACCACTGACCACTAGGGGTCCGCGGAAACACTGCCCTAAACGGTAGAGTACGAAGTGCATAGTGTTAGTGTACAGTACGTCAATTGGGACACAACTTATTTACTCTCCAAGGTGTGTTTTCGGAACAGAAGTAACGTAATGGGTAAATGTACCGCGCGCAGACCAACTAATCGATAATGAGATTAGTTGACAACGATTTTCATAATCGATTATTGTTGATTTTATTGATTAGTTGTTGCAGCTCTAAAAATGTTACGATCTGTGAACATTTTGAATTTATGCCTAACAAATGAGTTGAACCAATAAATTTAGATGAAGTGACGTCAGCTTTGGGGGGGGGGGGGGTCGAAACAGGCAAATACTAGCCTACAAATCTCAGATCCATCTCCAGGCATGACACCCAATCGCGTTTTTTTTACTTTATTTAATATATAGCTTTTTAGCATATTACTTAGGTTACCGTCCAACTGGTATTTCTTTCATAGATTTATAGGCTTGTGGTAAACTACACTTGTAAAAGAAATAAAGTATTCCTCAGAGAAACATGCGTGTTTCACTTCTCCTCTCCTCTGTGGGTCAATCACAATACCAATCACAATCCCACAGTGCCCTCAGGCTGTTTCTCATTGCAACAGCACAACACAAAAAGGCTGTATTGAATTGTTTCAGTGATGGAAGTGCTAAAATAAAGCCTCACTGTTAGTTCGTTAGCTAGGTAGATAGATAGCGTTCACTCCCTAAATTTCACTCCCAGATTTGCTAGTGTGATTATGATCATTATTCTGTTAAAAGGGCCACTTTTGGTTCAACTTCAACTTTCGGACAGAGGACCTCAAATTGTCTTCAAGCACTTTCTTTTATATGATGTAGAATTCATAGTTGAATCAATGAATGCAAGCTGTCCAGACCTGAGGCAGTGAAGCAACCCCAAACTATCAAATTTCACCACGTGCTTCACAGTTGGTTTGAGGTGCATCTCCTGAAAGTCCTTGGTCAGCACCAAACATGTCTGCTGTTACTGTGGCCAAACAACCATCTTTGTTTCATCTGTCCAGAGCACATTATTCCAAAAGGCCCAGTCTTTGCCTATATGCTCATTGGCACACTGTAGTCTTGCAAAGGATTTTTCTTGGCATGTGCCCCATGCAGGTCAAATTTGTGCAATCTCTTTCTGATTGCAGAAGCATGCACTTTGACAAAACCAACAGTTGCAAGACTTACTAGCAGATCCGTTGATGAAATTTTGGGGTTCTTGAATACTTTTTTTTGCATTAGACGGTCTGCTCTTGGGCTGAATTTGCTGGGACGGCCAGTCCTGAACAAATTGATGATTTTCCTTACAATGGAATGATGCATTTAAAATAATTTGGAAATCTTTTTAAATCCCTTGCCAGACTCATAGGCATCCACAATCTTTTTTCAGAAGGTCTTACATAACTGTTTAGATCTTGGCATGATGACAACACACACCTCAATAACAAAGAGAACACCAGACACTACTGTAGATATGAGAGGGATATAAATAAGACAGGTTCCACCTGCACTCCCTAAGCAGGTTC
The DNA here is from genome assembly GCF_001660625.3 of Ictalurus punctatus. Lineage (NCBI taxonomy): Eukaryota > Metazoa > Chordata > Actinopteri > Siluriformes > Ictaluridae > Ictalurus > Ictalurus punctatus. The sequence continues at coordinate 9,169,402 of NC_030418.2, read as the reverse complement.
TAATCACTGGCACCCAATCTTAAACACTGATCAGTTTTAATTATGTAAAATACTACAAAATGTCAATTTTGTGTGTGTAGTATAACGTTTATTAATAGGCACTATGATCAAAAGTTTGATTGTCCAAATGAGCAAAAAAGCCAACAATTTCCATGGGGTGTACTTATTTTATTTTTTACATGACTGTGTGTAGATAGATAGATAGATAGATAGACAGACAGACAGACAGACAGACAGAGAGAGAGAGAGAGAGAGAGAGAGAGAGAGAGCACGCAACAAATTTCGACAAGGGGAAGGGCCAAGAACTTTGACACAATTTGAACACAATATTATATGCTAGTACGCTAGCCTATTCGCTCATGGAAAAACAGCATGCTTAGGAACCACATTTTATTTTTAAACCCCTGTAGCCTCTCCTGAGTCGGGATAAAGAGGAAGCTATTTTTTCAGAGGCGGGGATGTGGGCTTGGTTAAGTTACTTTTTTTTTCTTTACACCGCATGTAAAATAAGCAGTATTTTATGCCTAATAGCCTAGTTTATTATGCAGTGTTGAATATATTGTTCGATACGAAAAGGTATGGAATCGAGAGCCTTGTACCGAATGATACGTCGTATAGTTATGGTCCTTTATACATGCATGTACATGTTTACAGATGAGAACTCAGTAAACAAGATTACTCTGATAATGTCCCCATAGCAAGACCTGCTGGAAAAATGCTCAAAGATAAAGGGGAAACTCCGCATAACGAAAAAAAAAGTCATAGAGTCTCAGCCGAAATAAATAAATTAAATTAAACAAGTAAACAACTGAAACTTACAACTCAGTCACTTCGGCTGGCTAGTGGAAAAAAAAGACTTGATTACTCACAGAAGTCTTCACTCAGACGCTTTCGTTGCCGTTTCATCTTCGCAAATGATTCATAATTATTAAAAATTTTAAATAAGTATTTATATCAGATTGGTCTATATCTTTTAACACAACAGCTGCTCCCCACAATCAATTTTAAAAAATGTCCTCTGTTTTCTCCGTCAGTAAACGGTTCGCTCTTCCGCTTCTTCTTCTTCTTCTTCTTTTGTGTTTTACAGCAATTGACATCCATAATGTTGCATTACTGCCACCTGCTGTCTCACTGTAACTTACTATTTCCTAATTAAATTCGTACTTCCAGTCCCATCCTCCTTAAGAACATTAAACAGATAACTCCGTCCTTGGTCATTATTGCCACTTTCTACTATAATATTTACATTATACTCTACTATACCTATTTCCCATAGCTGATTCTTCAACTCTTGCCTTTCTTGTATGAATTTCTTTACATTATATAAAGATGTGATTAATTGTTTCCTCCTCCTGGCATTCATCACATAGTCCTGTTGGGTGTTTTCCTATAACATGGAGAGTTTTGTTTAACTTGCAATGTCCAATCCTCATTCTACTTCTTATGACTGGTCCCTTCCTTTTATTTCCCTTTTTACTTTCCATACCTATTATATTTTGTATCATAGATATCTCCCTTTGATTTCATTATCGAACTGCTGCTGCCATTTTTCCATTATCTTCTTCCACACTAGACTCTTCCCTTCTGCTTTTGATAATTTAATTTTTACCTGTTCTTTTTTTTGTTGTTGCTTCTTTTACCAGTCTGTCTACTTTCTCGTTTCCCTGGATGCCCAAATGTGCTGGTATCCACATAAGTGTGATGCCTGCCCCTTGCCTGCTTATTCTTGAGTTTATAAATAAAATCTCATGATGTAGTTCCTGATGGCTTCTAGTTACACCAGACTTTATACTCATATGGGATACTGAATCAATACATATTAAAAGTTGTCACATCTGAGTTTCCTTCGAAACCATAATGGCATTTCCCCTGCTTCCACCTGAAGTGCACATACTGGGGAAGTTTTAATTTTCCCCTAGACATATTCTTAAAGCACATGCCTGCACCCTATCCAATTCAGCCAGCACAGATTTTGCTGATGATCCATACACAGTACACCCCTAATCTAATTTAGACCTTATTAGTGCAATGTAAATATGTTTCAGAGCTGTAAAACTTGCTCCCCATTCCAATCCTGCAAGAAACCTTGCACTTTTTTTGCATTTATTAACTATGTACTTTATATGTTCCCTCCATGTTAATTTTGTGTCAAAGTATACTCCCAAGAATATAAAATATTCTACTTTCTCCAATGTGGTTCCATACATTTCTACCTTGCATTCATTATCCTTCTTTTTATTTGTAAAGATCATTGCTTTTGTTTTTTCTACTGAGAATTTAAATCTCCATTTTGTTCCCCACTCTTCAACTTGATTAATTCCCTCTTGTAATTTCTTATTTATAAATTCACCATTTCTTCCTCTCTTCCATATAGCTCCCCCATCTGCAAATAGGGACCTACCCATATTCACTGGGAGCTCTGAGTATATATATCATTAATCATAATGGAAAATAAATTTGGGCTGATTACACTCCCTTTCGGTGTCCCATTTTCTAAATTGTATTGATTTGATAAGACTAACCCTTAGATTTACCTGAATAGTCCTTCCATCTAAGAACTCCATGATCCAATTAAACGTTTTTTCCTTCAATTCCCATTAGATGCAATTTAGTTAAAAGTCCCTCCCTCCACATCATGTCACACGCCTTCTCCACATCAAAAAACACTACTCCCACTATCTCTTAGTTTACTTTGGCTTTTCTTATATCATCCTCCAAATTTAATACAGGATCCATTGTATTTCTTCCTTTTCTGAATCTGCTATGACATCTAGCCATTATATCTTTACTCTCCAAAAAATACGTAAGTCTTTCATTTATCATGCACTCCATTAATTTACATATATGTGACGTTAATGCAATCGACCTATAATTCCCCGGTCTACTTGGATCTTTACCAGGCTTCCTTACTTGGATAATTACTGCCTCTTTCCAACTTTTTAGTAATCTCCCCTTCTCACACACTCGGTTATATGACATCAATAATTTCTCCTGACTTTCTGGACTTAAATGTTTTAGCATACTATAACATACTTTGTCGTTCCCTGGCACAGTTTTACCTGTCCTATTCAATGCCCTTTGCAGCTCTCCCATGCTAAAAGAGGCTTCTTTTTCTCCATGTCCACTATTTGTCCTGCATAATGCATTCATGTTCTCTTGCTTTCTTCTTTCTATTTTTCCCTCCCCTGATAAATCATTGGAACTATTTATTTTAACAAAAGCTTTTGCCATCATTTCTACCCTTTCTATGTTAGCTACTGCAGTTTCATTTCCTTCTATCATAACTGGATAACTCAATTCCCTTCTATTCCCCCCATCTTACTGTCCTCCTTACTTCTGCCTAAGCTTGTTTATACTGAATGATGTGCTGAAAAGTATGCGTCCTTTTAACTAACTTCAATGCTTTATTCCTACCTTTGGGGCAGTGGTGGCTTGTTGGTTAAGGCTCTGGGTTACTGATTGGAAGGTCGGGGGTTCAAGTCCCAGCACTGCCAAGCTGCCACTGTTTGGCCATTGAGCAAGGCCGTTAACCCTCTTTACTCCAGGGGCACTTATAGGAGCTGTTGATAGCAATAGTATTTAGAGTAGAATTTTTGGGAAGTATTCAAATGAATTTGCTCTGTACTGATCGGTGAGTGGCATATAACAATTGGTCCACACTGCACTCTTCAGTGATCCGCACAGGTATTTGGTCCGTACTGCACTGTTCTACTGACTAGCTCAGTTTGGACCAGCTTTTGAGTTGCTTGGCTTCCCATAAATGAGAAACTGAGTACGGGCAAGGGCAGCTCTTATTAGATGTCCTAAACTAAAATGGACAGAGAAATTATGAAGGTACGGCATCCCATCACACTGATATCCATACATTGCATTAACCTGTCTTGTTAAAGAAGGTCTTGATAGATTGGGATCCAGCAGTTCTCCTGGCCTCCCTCTCCTTCTTTTCATTACATTTCTTGTAGCTAGATTTGTTTTTTTTCCTGACAATCACTCAGTCTCCTATTCTTCCACTGTAACTTTACTTCTAACTTAAACTGTTCTCAGAGCAGCCTCAGCTCTGATTGGTGATGTTCACTAGCTAGCGTGGGATTTACAATTTTATTGGGTCCCTCTGCTGTTTGTCACTGATTGAGCTGAGATAATTCATTGGACTAAACCATTTTTAGTGAGGGGAGAGGAGGTATTTGGAAAACTTCTTCTTAGGCATACAAGCTGAAGCTTTATACTAATACCAGGGGCGGATTTAGTGATTTGGGGACCCTAGGCAAAATGTAGGAATGGGGCCCTCATTTCAGTGTTTTAACATCAGTATTTAAAATTTCAACATTTTATTTAGCATTATATATAGCAATAATCAGGGGTGGCCTGGGACCAAACAGTGGTCCTTTTCTGGCCCTGAACGGACCACCACACCCAGCCCATAACACGCCACATTGATGATGAGCACACCGTCTCATTGATGATTAAACCAATTTTTAAGATCACTTACTAGCATAAAAATACAACACAATAAAGAAACATAAATGCTATTTAAGCATATTTATTTGATATAGCACTGAACAGATATCAAGTCAGAAACAGAAACAGAAGCACAGCGTGACAAAGAATATAAAACAATCAAGAAAGCATGTTAGCCAGTCAGGGGGGATCATCTGGGTGCAGTGTAGGAGAGCAGCAACACTCAGCTGTACATCTTCTGTATTGTCAAAATTTACAGACTTTCAGATGTTTGCAATGAACAAATTAAACAAAAGCAATTGAAATAGTTCAACACAACTAATGCTTCAAGTGTTTTCCCCAAATTCAACTGAAAATGCAACTTATAATGACTTCTCCAGTCTCAAAATTATTCAACCCCTTCATGGCAAGCATCTTTAGTATTTAGCAGAGCACCCTTTTGCTGTTATGACCTACTGCAAATGAGATGCATAGCCAGACACCAACTTCTGGCGGTATTCCTGAGGAATCTTAGCCCATTCCTCAAGAGCAATGGCATGCAGTTTAGTAATATTCTTGGGTTTGCATGCTGCAACTGCCTTCTTCAAATCCCATCAGAGATTTCCGATGGGGTTCAAGTCAGGTGACTGTGATGGCCCTGTAGAATCTTCCAGAACTTCTTCAACCAAGCCTTGGTAGAATTTGAGGTATGCTTGGGATCATTGCCCTGTTGGAAGGTCCAATGACACCCAAGCTTCAGCTTCCTCACAGATGGCATGATGTTTTCCCCTAAGATTTCCTTATACTTCAATGAATCCATCTTGCCCTCCACACGCTGCAGGTTTCCAGTGCCAGAGGATGCAAAGCAGCCCCAGAGCATCACCGAGCCACCACCATGCTTGATTGTGGACAGAGTGTTCGTTCTTCGTTCTTATTTCTCCAGACATACCGCTGATCCATCGTGCCGAAAAGTTCCATTTTTTTTCATCGCGCCACAGAACAGAATCCCAAAACTTCTGTAGCTTATTTATATGATTTTGAGCTGACTTTTCTTGTGCTTTTGGGTCAGTAGTGGTGTATGTCTTGGAGTTCTGGCATGGAAACCTTTTGCGTTTAGTACGCGCCTTACTGTGCTCACTGAAACCTCAGTGCCTGTTGCCACCAAGTCTTGCTGCAGGTCTTTTGCAGTCACTCGAGAGTTTTTCACAACCTCCCTTCTCAGAAAACTGGTTGCAGCCATTGACAGCTTCTTTTTTCTGCCTCTTACAGGTATTTCATACATTTTCTACCCCTAGCCAGTTCAGGTATTTTCATGTGTTCCACCTCAAGCACGCCTGGTGCAAGTAATGAAGCCCTTGATTAGCATCAAATGTGCTTGAGACAACACCTGTTTTGCATATTTGTGCTGTTGTGAGGGATTCTATTCAGGGGGTTGAATTGCAGAAGGGATTTCAAGGTCTGTATATAATTAAAATATCAATGGATGTTCCAAAAAGTGATTTTATCTGGAGTAAAAAAAACAAACAACAATATTTACAAAAAGATTGAAATAACAAAAGAGATTATTTTACAGACCTCAATAATGTTTTTAAGATAAAATGGATAATTGAATATATAAAAAATAAAGGTAGTGTATGGAATATATTCCCCAACTTTATAATTAATTTATAACTTTCTAATTCTAAACTTTATAATTAATTCTCTGGGTGGTATTAATTTTCTCTTAAAATTTCATTTTTCTTTAGAAAAAATCCCAATTAAACTGGCAAACTTCCATAAGCACGCACCTGTCACGAGTTCCCCTTTAAGCAGCGCGCTGTGGAGCATGTGAGCGCGCATGCGTGAGCAGGTGCGCGAGCACCTGCGTTTCCCTTGTTGACAATCGTGACATTTTGACACGTGCATTTGTTTATGTTTCTGTTATGTCTCCTCCCCGTTCTGTCATTGGTTGTTGTTTCATGTGTGTCTGAATTGCCCTCAGCCGTCAGCCATTACAACGCTGATTATGTTTGTATATATACCGCGTGCCTCCCAGCACATGGCGTGGAACATTGAGTTATAGTAGATTAGTTTAGAGTCCGCCGCAGCCGCGGTTCTCCGCTACCAGTCCCTCGCTGTTGTTTGTTTCATGTTTGGTATGTCGACCCTGTATCCCGTGACCGCGACTTTGATTCCAGCCTTGCCCCGTTTATGCCTGTTTGCCGATCGTCTGAACTTTGCATATTACTAGATTACGTTTGTGGATTACGTTTTGGATTTACCTGCCTGTGTTCTCTCGTTTAATAAAACTGTTTCAACTGCATTTGCATCTGTCCTATCTTCGTTAAGTCACGAATTGTGACAGCACCGCTGGGTTGGCAATTAATATATAACCACAACGTTTCACCAAATCTGTACTTCATATGGAATAATGGAGATATCTTGGTTAAAAAAAATGTCTATCTTCAATCAGACATAGTACAACTATGGAATACTCACTGTTAGTCAGTTACTTAATAAATGTCAGCTTTTATCATACTCATTTTTTTTTTTTTTTTTTAAAGAACATTAGTGTGAAACCAAAAGATTATGCAATTATCTTTGATGCAATCCCAAGTAAAGTTGTTTCATTGCTATGAAATTCTGAATATTCCTCTGTTAATGTAGACCAACAACATCCCATTTGTAGTGATACAATATTTATTGGTGATATTCATATTGTAAAAGATAAATGCAGCAATAAATATATTAGAAATATATGAAAGAAGAATTACATGCCGTGTTCAACAATGTTCTGGTCATCTGAATTTGAAAACATTAAGGTGGGGGAACAAGTTTGGTCAATAACAAATAAATGCCTTTAAGAAAGTTGCTGGTTTGCTGGTGCAATCGATAGATGCCATATCCAGATTCGCCCGCCTGCTGGACCATAGAAACAAAGTTATATCAATTCTGCAGCCATATGGGACAGTGATGGGGAAATTCCTTGACATCTATGTAGGCAGCCCAGGATCTGTGCATGATTCTCTGGTCCTATGAAGATGCCTGATGTACCAGGAATCCCTTTTCCCTCCAAAAGACTACTTTCTTCCTGGAGATGGGGGCTACCCATGTCTGCTGCATCCTGTGACCATAATCAACCTCATACAGACAGCCTATGACTGGTAAGAACGTCTGCTTAGTTATATAATTACTTTTAAAGTTTTATTTATTTTTTAATTGTTATAAATATAGCGGTACAACTGTAACTTCTACAGTGTTATTGCATTATCACTAAGACATCTTGACATAAATTGACCTATTGTAACTGGATATATTACCTCCTACCAAGTCGTGTTGAAGATTGCTTTAACAAGCACCACATCAAGGCTAGATCATCATTAAAAAACCCGCTGGAGGGCTATCTTTTTGGGGAACCTGAAGATCTGCCCCTATTTGCCCTAAAGGTGGTTGCCGCACGCTGCATGCTACACAACCTTTGTCAGTTCACTGATGACATCTTGGAGGAAGATCATTTTCAGGATGAAGATGAGGAAAATATGGATTTAGACCTTGAGAAAACTGGCAACAACATCTGGGCCAGACTTGCAGCACAACTGTCAGCCCCCGAGGAGCTGCCTGCATGTCTGCAATACTGTGATTAGAAATTCAGTGAAAAGTTACCCGTGTGTGTGTGTGTGTGTGTGTGTGTGTGTGTGTGTGTGTGTAAGCAGCAGTATAAGCAACAGTATAAGCAAATCGAATGAATTCTAAGGCCTTTTTGAGTGTACATGTACAATGCTGTGAAAAAGTTATATATTCAGTTTTTTAATTGTTTCCGAAATTAAAACAAAGACAACCTGAGTAAACAAAAAATACTGTTTTAAAATGATAATGCTATTTATTGAAGCAAAAAAGTTATCCAATACCAACTGGGCATGTGTGGGCCTGTGCCCCAATAGTTACTAAGATCCTAAATCTATGAAACTGCATTAATAATGGGGTTCAGCTGGACTAGACGCAGCCAGGCCTGATTACTGCAAACCCTGTTCAAATCAACATTTAAATAGAACTTTTTCAACAGCATGAAGTTGGTTAAAAGATCTTACCCAGTAATGTACTATGCCAAAATTTAAAGAAATTCCAGAAATGATTAAGAAGATGATTGAAATAGATCAGTCTGGGAAGGGTTACAAAGCTATTTAAAAGGCTCTGGAACTCCAAAGAACCACGGTGAGAGTCATTATTTCAAAATGGAAAAACAGCACAGTAGTGAAACTTACCAGAAGTGTCCGACCTTCCAAAATTCATCCAAGAGCACAGAAATGACTCATCCACGAAGTCATAAAAGAGCCAAGGACAATATCAGAGACCTCCAGACCTCTCTTGTATCAATAAAGGTCACTGTTCATGACTCCACTATCAGAAAGACACTGGGTAAAAATGGCATCCATGGAAGAGTGGTGAGGTCAAAACCACTGCTAACCCAGAAGAACATTAAGACTTTTTTTTTTTGTTGCCAAAACACACCTTACAGATCCTCAAACTTTTGGGAGAATGTTCTGTGGACTGATGAGTCAAAAATGGAACTGTTTGGAAGACAGGGGTCCCGTTACATCGGGCTTAAACCAAACATAGAATTCCACAAAAAGAACATCATACCCACCGTCAAGTATGGTGGTGGAAGTGTGAAGTGTGGGGATGCTGGGCAGAAAAATTAATTCTGTTCTCTACCAGAAAATCCTAAAGGAGAATGTCTGATGTAAGTCCTAGTCCTAGAAGTAAGTGAAAGACTGATCTCCAGTTACCAGAAGCATTTGGTTGCAGTTGTTGCTGTTAAAGTGGCACAACCAGATTTTAAGTTTAAGGGGGCAATTAGTTTTTCACATGGGTGATAGGTGTTGGATAACCTTTTTTGCTTCAGTAATATAAATAAATAAAAACTGTATTTGTGTGTTTACTCAGGTTGCCTTTGCTTTATGTTATATGTCGTACTAATTAGTATGAGTTATACACAAAAACAGAAGAAATCAAATACTTTTTCACAGCACTGTATAATATAATTCTCATTATATTATATGTTCTTCTGTGGTCTCATGTTTATACAAGTATTTATTAGACAATTAAAAAAAACACTTTGTTATTAAGTAGTGGGTGGGCATGTTGGTTGTTGGCAGTTATTCATGTTTTATTATGGCGGATAGGATTACTAGGTGGGTAACAGATATTAGTGGGTGCAATTGCAACTGAATTTTATGCAACTGTATAATAAATGATTCAAGCCATTATCATCACTTTTAATAAGTTTTATTAAAGCTTGTTAACAAACCTCTCAAAAAGAACAAGGAGTCATTCCATCTCAGTCATTGCATCCATCTTTTTCTGAAGGCACACAACAAATTTTGGCAATACAGTTGTTTACAGAAACCTCAATATCTCGGATCAGGATGGCTCTTGCTCCTTGGAACAAAAACTGATCTCTAGAGAACAATACAGGGTACATGGCATAAATTTTAAAAAATGCACATTCCTTCCTTAGCTTTAGAACTTAAGTCCAAATATAATGCTCAAGATTTCTCACAGTGCCACTTTTGCGGTCAGTTTGTGATGGGAAGGTTAGTGCATGCAGAACATTTCAGGTTTGAGTCTTCTTTTTTTATGGAGTGAGAAACTGCAATTTTAAAAAAATTGTCCTTACTTTAGGGTATGATAAATGCAGTAAATGACTTCTGAGCTGTAGTACTATAGAGCCCTTATTTCTGTCAAAATTTCAGGTTCACGTCTGGTCCCCCACAAGAGATATTCAACCTGAACGTGAGGGAATTTTTTTTAAAAAAAACTGGACTTTCTCACTCATGCTGAATTCAATGGACCCTATGATGTCTAATTTCCACCTAATTAGATTTTCTGCCATGTTGAAATTTTGTCCAAATTTCATGCAATTTTGCCCATAATATATTCAGACCAATCTGCACAAAAGTTATCAAATGGAATTTGAATTTCGAAACTCTTCGCTTGTAACAAGCCAAAAAAGTCTGGTGATGAAGTCGCCAATCAGGAAGTGACGCTTGTCTCATTAACGACTTGTCATGAGACTTAGTATGTGTCTTCAGAACTATGACCTGATGCTACCCAACAAATTTCATGACAGTGCCACCTAGAGGTCAAAAGTTACTCTGACATGTAGAAAATGCTTGAATCAAATGTGTTTTTGCTGCTCCTCCTACAAATTACACCCCAAAATCATCAAATTTGGATCATATCATCTTAAGACCTGTCTACACAAAATTATCAAATGGGGTTTTGATATTGAAAACTGTTTTCCCGCACTGTGCCCACAAAGGCAAAATACAGGTTCTTAAAGTCATATCTCTGCAATGCATTTACATATCAGCACCAAACTAGTTATGTATATTGAGGACCACGCCCTGAATGTACCCAAGAAGTTTTGCTCCAGCACCACCTAATGGTGAAGTGCTATAGTAGCATTTACATTTTTCTTTATATATTAGAATACATTACACCTGAAATGGCTTTGAAATACTAAAGTGGTTATTGTAATCTATCTCTCTTTTCCCTCTGAACTCCACAAGTTTCAGCCATATGCTTTCATAATTAAGAAACTAAGAAACAGGGTAAACGGATTACACCATCACACTTGGAATTTAGTTTTCCTAGTATATTCCAACTAGTGTACGATTAAAATAGTACAGCAATGCTAGTACTGTGTACATGTTTACTCAACTCTTCATCACACTTCACCCACAGAGCATTCGTTTACGCTGAGAACACAGGGGGGAACAAATTTATCTGGAGGCCCGAGAAAAGTGGTCCTTCCTGTATATTACAGTGTGAGGATTTATAAAAGCACTACAGTGATGCTTTTTTGTTTTTTACAGTCATAATTATGTATAAGACGTTTCATCTACAGTATAGATCAATCTCAACACAGAGGGAACTACTTTTCTAGCCGCTCGACTCAGCAACAAGGGAAAACATCATGATTTCGCACATGCGCGCTGAAGTGGAAGTGGAGAAGTAGAGAACTGAAGGGTACTGAATTCTCCGGAACACCGGAAGTACTGTTTGTACGAACTGAACGACGGAAGGACGCAAAAAAAAAAATACGAGAGAACCCTTCGCATTTCATGTTTTTACCATCCGGGGCTCCGTAGGTTTCCGGGGCATCTGTAGATACAAGATTACAACAAATATTAAAAGAGAATTCTAAAATAGCACCACAAGGGATAATAACTCAAAACTATATGGAGCAATATCAGGATAAACTACTCATATATACAGTTGGGTCAAAACAGCCTGAGATTGGCCACACTGGTGCGGCTTTTTTCATTCCTCAGTGTGAAGTAGCAGTCAAAAAAAGGGCGACCGATTGTTTATCAGTGAGTGTACACTGTGGAATTATTAGGCGTCCTATTGACACGGCAGTGGTTGGAAAAAAAATCATCACAGCCAAGATGTCGCTATAGGTTCTGACAGTCTATCAGCACTATCAAGCATACAGTCTGGGAAAACATCATGCAGACAAGACATTGTTTACCAAATACATAATCTGCTTCTCATACTTCATGCTAAGGGGCTGAATGTTTCCTTCTTCTGGGTTCCTGCACATGTAGGGATAGAAGGGAATGAAATTGGCAAAAAGATCTATAAAACATGAAACAGTTGATATACAAGTACCATTAAGTAGAGCAGAGATTAAAACCATTATAAAGGGACACGTGCATAAAACACGGCAGGAATACTGGGACACAGCTGACACTGGAGGACACATATATACCATACAAAAACAAATAGGCATGAGTGTGAGGCAGGGCAGAAACCCAAAGGAAGAGATGATAATTACGCGTCTTAGAATGGGTCATGCTGTCTTAAATCTAGCATTAAACAGAATAGGAAAACACCCCACTCGACTCTGCACACACTGCAGTACACAAGAGACGGTAAAACACATTCTATTAGACTGCAAAAGGTATGAGGATGAAAGAACTGAGCTAAAGATGCAGATTGGAAAACAAAACATAACACTAGAGAACATGTGGGAAAACATCTGGGAAAATGCACCGCCCCCTAATAAACTATTTAAAAAATACTGGGATAAGTGAGAGACTTTAGTAATCTAGTGGAAATATCTACTATATAACTATTTATCTCTTTATTTTCTTTTATTTATGTATTATTGATTTGGTATTATTATTAGTTTGATTATTTTATTTTTATTCTATTATATTTTCTTTATTATTATATTTATTATTATTATTATTATTATTAATAATAATAATAATAATAATTTTATTTTTTGTTTTCCAGCCAATCTACTGCCCACACTCCAGTCCAGTAGGTGGCGGTAATGCACCTTTAGTGGTTTGCCAACTGCCATTAAAACAAAAAGAAGAAGAAGGTTTCCGGGGTTACAGCTCAAACATAGATACACTTTCCCCGCCCATGTAGTCCCTGTAGGCGGGACCACCCTCTCTGTCACGATGATTGGTTATGATTTGACCAATGGCGACTTATCTTGAACGGCGGCAAAATATTTAAAAGTAAACAGGTTTGAACGTTCATAGGGCGCAGTTTGGTGTTTCACGACGTGTTCATGTGTAGGTGGTAAGTCAGTGATTTTTCCCCCCCGTCATTATACGATTTTAATCAGCATGGTGGAAATGGAGATATCGTGTATTAGCTCAAATACCGATAAAGGGTTTCGTGAAATTATGGAGGCAAAGTAGTCAGTTAATATACATTACTAGTGAGTTGGTGCCTTCATTAACACTAACGGTTTGCGAGTTAGCATCTCATAGTTCTAATAACAGCAGAGCTGATCATTCATTTTAGTTAGGATAGTTTTGTCACTTTTGTGCTCTAACTTCCTTCTGCCACTTTGCAAACCTTCTGTTTTGCTTAACGGATTTTAACTCGTTGTTGTTGTTGTTGTTGTTGTTGTTGTTGTTGTTGTTGTTGTTGTTTAGTTAAGCACAACCTACAGGATAAATGAACAAAGAGGTGAGTGCCAATTCTTGTTGTACCCCTAGCTATCTAGTTAGCAACATGTCGCCCGCCGTGTTCTTGTATCGCTAGGCAAATCTAAATGTTTGAAACCTCATCTTTTTTGTTTAAGGCTCCAGCCGAATAAAGTACATTTGAAACCTTTTTAGATATCACAATCTAATTCTGAGTGGTGATATTCGTGTAAATGTTGTTTGTGTTGGTCGTTTAAATGTTTGTTTATACAAATGAGGCTTAGTGTACATGTGTACATTGGCACATCCAAACAAACAAGTGTTTTGATGTTAAATGTTTTCATCGTGAATCCATTCAAGATTTGCAGAAAGATTTGTTGGAATATCATTTATTTGGAATATTACATTGGAGATTGTTTGTTTGAGTTGAAATAAAATATAAACCTGGAATATCACTTATTTAATCAAAACAATACCATGCACCATGTAATAAATAAATGCATTTTCAGAATGAAAGATAATTTAAATCCTGCAGTCAAGATTTTGACAATTTATTCTGAATAATCCTTTCATTAGTGTAGGCCATCTAGAGAGGATGAATCATTTTTGGATATAAATTTAGTAAAGACAGTTTAGAAAAATAGTGTGGTGTAATGTGTATATACACTTGCTATCCATTTTATTAGGAACACCTGTACTGCTGCTTATGAGTTTGCATTTATGGCATTTGGTAGGTGCCTTTCTCCAGAGTGACTTTTAGAAGTGCTTTGTAATCTCTCTTAATCCTTAGATGCATGAGTGGGTCTAAAATGTCCTGGTGAGGTCATTTGTTTGCAGTATCTTTTAAATATAATGTGTGTATAATTTCATATCTTGGGTTTTCCTCAAACAAGTTTTTTGTTTGAGGTTTTTTGTCATGGTTTTATTTATTTATTTTTCAAGTTTTACTGCTTTTAAAAATTTCTCTAGTCTTTTGTGTTACTACCCCACTCTTTCATAAGTGGGTCAAAAAAGACCTGCATGCTTTTCTAATGGAATTTCATGGGAATATTTGATTGTCAACTGTTGCTGTCAGAAATATATTAAATGTCAACCACACAAAATATATCAAGTGTCACCCCTCAGGAAAAATATTTTACACAGTAACATCTCATGTAAGTGTGCCATTTTATCTTCTGGAAATATGTCAACAGGTTGATGTACAGTATTTCAACAACATACTTGCACATTCATGTGTGTGCCATGACTATTTAGTGACTGTATGGGTTATCTCATGTGTCAACAAATTAGCCTAGCAGACAATCTGGTGATAATTTGTCAGCTTGTGCTAGCTAAGTAAATGAGCTGCTGTTTGGGGGTCCCTTATGTAATTCCATGTACAAGGCCACTATGGCTGTTGGGAGATTTGAAGATATTTGCTGTGTCTTGTGCTTTGATTACAAGGGGACCAAATCCATCCATCAGGAAGCCTACCATATGGCAGCTTTCCTCCAAGTATGGGACCTGGTTCCTGGTAAACTGCAGACAACGATTCATTCCCAGTGACAGTGTCACTGTGGATCAACAGCTTGGATGACCACCATTCAGGTGGTGGTGCAAGTTTCCACAATATATGAAAAACAAACCTGCCAAGTATGGACTAAAGATCTTCTGGGTTTGTGTTTCACGTGTCCCCTATGCAATAGATATGATAGTTTACACAGGAAAACAACCAGGGGAAGAATTTCAGAATATGGCGCAAAACATTGTCCAGAAGTTGTGCAGCAGTTTTAGAAGCACCGGTCGCAACATCACCAGAGGACCTTTTCATCAGTGTGCCTCTTGTACAACATCTCTTGGAGAAGGGCCTCTCTACTGTGTTTACTCTACGACAGAACAAGTGAGACTTCCCTCCTGTGTTGAAGGCTTCCTTGTCCAGAGAGCTTCACAGCAGAGTTTGGATTTGGTGGCAGCTTTTCCATGGTCCGCTATGGTAGAAGAAAGGAATGGCTGTTGTGCTCCTAAGCACAATGCACTGCAACAAAGTGGTGGATGAAAGTAGCAGAAAGAAAAACCTGAAGTAATTACTTCTACTATATACAAAATTCTTCAATATGACCAAAGGATGTGTTTGCACCAAAAAGAAAGCTGTGTCAGAAGTTCCAAAGACTGCAAAGTCAGTAATGTGTGGGAATGTAAAAAGAATGTAAACTCATTGATTCTAATACAGGTCTTTTTAGATCCACTTACGGAAGAGTGTAGGGTCCAATCTGAGGGTTAAAAACATGTGCTCATGTTAATTTATTAGGTCAGGGACTGAGTACCATTAGTTTAAGAAAACCCAGTTGTGGTAGTTGGTACGGTATAGTAAGATTTTACTTATTTTAAATTAATACTCTGTAGAAACTTTTCATAGCCTGTTGGGCACGAAATCCTAGCAGTTTTTGAAACGCTTCACAACCTTGCAATAAAGCTTACTTTATTTCCTCCCCACCCTGCCTGTGTCCCAACTATATTGTTTGATGTGAACATCAAACTGCATCTGCATGATTTTATGCATCACACTGCCACATGATTGTTGACAAGTTTATTGACACATGATTATTGACAAGTTTATGAATGTGCAAGCATTCATTAAGGTGGCCAGTGACTGAAACATCTTTCTGTTTATATGTTCTTACAGGCTAAGAATTTCAACAAGCTTGTGAACAACTAAATAATCTATTAACTGTTTTATGCAGTCAGATTGACTCCTAAAATTCTTCCTCCAGCAGAGTAGACTACCAGTCATGTCGAAGAGGCCTTTCTCCAGCACCACTGATGGAGAGTATCAACAGCCTGCAACGGTGTGGTTTTGTTCTTTTTATTTAAGAAAAGAAAAAATGAAGCAACATGTTTTGTCCAGTCCCTTTCATATAAACAGGTCTGTTTAATCTTTAAAACTTCTATTCTCACTTTATATTATATTTAGAAAAAGATCCGGAAAGTTGAGATGGGTCTTCAGAGGCTCAAACCGCCTACTAGTGTAATCCCTCCAAAGTGTCCTGGGCCAGTCAAAGCAACCAGTAAGTGATGGTGCTCAAACAATCGGTTAATTCAAACACCACATTACCAGTTCAACATGTAGTGTGTTGACACTTGCTTCACATCACTTTTTGTCATGTGCCATACTTGAGCATCAGTTCACTAATGTTCCTTTCTTTTCATTCAAAAGCCAACAATACTAGTGTTTTTAGATGTAGAATTTACTTTTCTTAATCTTGTTTCATCGATAAACTGCTTTCTCCAGGCAGAGCAGCAACTGTGGCTGCAGCTCCCTCAAGAGGTAAGTTTGTATTCTTAAAGTCTGGGTCTGGAAAGTAGAGCCATGGCAGTGCTCATGTTCAGATAATTTTTTTGCCTGTTTGAGTGGTCACTTGTATTTAGTTGGTTTAATCTAAACTTCAATAACTCAATAACAGTAGGGGTAGAGAGGGATGGAGATATGTTTTATTTTTATATATATATATATATATATATATATAGATAGATAGATAGATAGATAGATAGATAGATAGATAGATAGATATAATAGATAGATAGATATTAGTGTGTATATTGCACTTGTGAATTATGAGCATAATATATTTCTAGTTACGTTCATAAAAAAAATCTCTGAGTAGTACCCTGAGTATTTTTTAATAAATAATCTGTGGTATGTCTATGTTCATTTAAGGACTTGAATGGTAACAAAGAGCACATCACTACCAGTATTATTTCCTCCCCAAGAAAATAGCTATGCCATTTTGAACTCAAAATGATGTGCAAGTGTCCTGTCATGACTGTACACTGACAACTGAAATGTGATTCAAATAACTATGGGAGGAAAAATTACCAGCTAATTTTGTTTTTAGGTGCTGCAAAAAAACCATCTGCACATGCACCAGTAATTAAAGGTAGGATGATAAACTAGTTTGCTTGTAATGTGATGGGTTTTCAAAATTTTATTTATTTATTTATTGTTTTGATGTCTTGTGACCAGTCTGGCTAACCAGCCTTCCCGAGACATTTTAAAGGGCCAGCATTTGTTACTCTTGTGGTCTGAGTTGTTCCATTCAACATGTACAGGAGCATCCAAGAGACCAGGATGGGACTTGAAAGGAAAAGTCCTTGACCTGGAGAACAAACTTCAGAATTACCAGGGCCAATTGAAGTCTTTTAACCAAGAAAATGAGAACCTTAAAGCATCAAATGCAGAAGTGCATAAAAACAATGTACAGGCCAAAGAGGAGAACGAGCAATTAAAGCAGCGCCTTAGGTAAACTGCACACTATATTTGAATTGAAATAACATGGTTTTGGTTCTATGACTAGGTTTTGCTTTAAACATTATTTGCAGGACCCTTGAAGAGAGACTAACTAATCTGGTATCTGTGAAAGAGGAGCTGGAGAGAACTATTAAAGAAAAAGATGGTCTGCAGAAAGATCTGGAGAAGCTAGCTGAAGAAAATGGGATTTTGCTGAAGTTAAGAGATGACCTGACTACTGTAAACGGCAATATACAGGCATGTCATTGTACCTACTATATGAAACAAATGTATCCATATCTTACTTTTTTAAGAAGATGCAGATATGATTGAGCATGCATTTTGGCCATGCACAACTGTCTGCACAAATGTGTCCTCTGAAAGTTCAGAACTCACTTTGCTGTTAAGCTGAAACTCTTGCATCTTTTGTGCTAATATTCAAATGTCTTTGTTCACCTTGCTTGTGCCCTTTTTTTTCTTTTTTTCCTCCCTGCTTCTATTCCCCATTAAGAGCCAGCTTTCTATTCAGACTTCTGCTCTGGCCCACTGTCAGGATAGTCTCCGAGTGTCTCAGGATACAGTAAAAAGTTTGCAGGAATTGGTGGCAAGGCAGCAGGATGAGCTTCACTGTGGAGAAATGGAACGCAGGAAACTCCATAACACAATTCAGGAGCTGAAGGTAAGATGAATGGCCTACTGTAGAAGTAGTGTTCTAAAACATTCTAATACACGTTTGAATGCTTATTGGAAGCAATAAGAATGCAGTTATCTTTAATTTTGGTGTAAAGCAAGTACATGTGGTTAAATGTAAAAGAAATATCACTGGTAGATGCATTAATCATGATCTTGCATGATTTTTTGCTTAATGAATCACTTTATTATTGTCTGAAGTAACCTAACTGTAAAGTCTGATATTTGGCAAGAAGTTGACTGGTGAATTTACAAGCATTTCAGCAATCTGATGCATAGAAAAACTTTGACTATACAAATAATTTGAACCAAATTACAGTTGTTACCACTAGTAGTAAGCAAAGGTGGTTGTGGGGATGTCTGCAAGGTTAGCCAGAGCATTCATGTTTAGTTAATAGGTAATGTTCATCTGGCAGCAAGACTGAAAGTAGATAGACCCTATTCCCTTACTATCTTTTTATAAAACCGTTACACGGATATGCCGTGTATTGTAATAAATCCTTCATGATCAGAGAGACAAAATGCATTTATTAGGTATGTTGGTTTCAAGAAAGCTTGGTTTATTCTTATTATGCAAGCCATTTTTTAACTAAAAATATTTTGTGGCATAATTACTACAGCTGCAACATCTAATTGAGAAATCGGTGTCAGCTAATCTCATATCAATGATATGAGGATACGGACTGAATGGCGATGCATGGTGGCCCGTTGGGAGGTAGTTTATAACGTTGCAATGCGTTAGCGTCGTTAACAAACAACTGGCTATCGCAAACATTACATGAAGCCCAATGTTGGCTGGTTTCATGGCCACAGTGCCAGCTGCCTCTACCAAACATATTATATGGCCTGTCTTTCAGGTGCTTTGCCAAATTCCAGGTGTTTCCTCGCTTTGTTTGAAATGAACGATACCACCTTTTTACCACCTCTTTTACCACCATTCCTCTAAACGTGTTAGGGCGGAGCTAAACTTGTCACCTTCTTCTGTAGTTTTTCCTGTGTGCTTGTAGGCATTCTTCATCTTCAAAACACTTGCGCTATTTGCTGCCCCCATCAGTTCCAGAAGAATTGGTACCGACACTACTGCAGAAAAACGAGTACCGTTCCATTTTAAGACTGGTACCAAAGTATCGGTTCTCGTGACATCCCTACCGTCTAGTGTATGAATTTTAGAAAGGTAGTATCATTTGTGTGTGTGTGTACTTTGTTATTTTATATATAACACTAATTGGAAGTATAAGCCACTATCTAGTCAATGGCATGATGCTGCTAGCTTTAGCAGATACCGAGTCAATGACCATGCCTTTTATCAGTTTACCATTTGTCAACGTTACCTCATATTCCCAACATGACCTCAGTCACCGTCAGACGAAGGTGAAATCAAGTGACTGAGGAAGAAAGTGTGCGACCTCCAAGTTCTCTAAGGCAGGGGGGGCATTTTATATTCAACACTGCAGAGATGATCAAACTCAAAGTGTGGTTTGTGTAGCACGGAAGCACAACAGTGATGTACAAGCACAAACTCATGTTCGTATCCAAAATGCTGCACTGTGTACAAGTTGCTTAAGGGGTTTAGTTTAACTTAAGTGATGTTAGTAACAGCAATGTTGCTCCTCACTCACATGGAGTTGGTGATCTACAGTGTAGCACAAGTAACATCTGTAATGTCAAATTAAAACACTATGATCAAAAGTAAACGCAAGTAAAATAATATGCCTAAATGCAGCGAGCAACTGAAACCACACAGTGCATTGAAAGTGAGGCTTGTTTGGGTTTTATTTTTTAATTAGTAATTTGTATATAAATTACTACTTTAGGACTGTAATTCAGTGCTTTTTGTGCATCCATAAAAATAATGCATATAATTAGTTTAAGTGTTATGCCTTTTTTTTTTTTTTTGTATTAAATGGATGCACAAAAAGAACAGAATTAAACTACAGTTCTAAATTAATCATATATTCTGGTATCTGTGTATTGGGTTCTTTTCAGTCTTGTATAATTGGACAAATGTCTGTTTTGTGGTTTATATTTAATGCTAAGTTTGTGGATTTTCTTTTAAGTAAAATAACAGATGGTACTGAATGTTTGCCCCTGCACCCCCCCATCTGATTCAACCAAAAACTAATCGATTATGAAAATAATTTAGTTGCAGCCCTAGTAATTACTCTTAAGGCCACAATATTTAATCTCTTCTGAAAGTATTGGAACAGCAAGGACAACTTTTTTTTGCTATACACTGAAGACCTGTGGGTATGAGATCAAATGATACAGGAGTTGGATCGGAATTTCAGCTTTCATTTCCTGATATTTACATGTATTAAACCATGGGGAACATGGCACCTTTTGGTGGCAGACAACCTGCAATTTTTATTGGTGTGCAAAAGTATTGGAACAGTGTCTTAATGTGGATTTCATATTTGGTTGCATAAGCAAGTTCAACACTTGACTGTCCAGATGAGACTGCATGGTATACAGCTTCCTGGTTGAGTTGTTGCTCCTAGATGCTTCCTTTTCAGGATTTTATAGTTGACTGCAGTAGCTTGAGCAGGGCAGAAATTTGATAACTGACTTCAGATTGGTGTAGATGAAATGGCCGAACCCAAAAACTGGAAGCGGTGACCACATACTTTTAGCCATGTAGTGTTTTGTTTACCCTGAATGCAACACCACTAGTTTTGAGTAAAACTACTTCAAACACATTTTACTTCAGTGGTAGTCCAGCTCCACATTACAAGTCCATTTAGAAACCATGTTACTGTCTTTTAATAATTTGGTATGAAAATAACTAATGAAATTAAAGACACTGAACTATGTAAAAATGTGAATTACCTTAAAGAACTGTTGGGCCAAATGTGGGAATGTTTAATGTCTAAAACTGGGAATAGAATGACTACTAATATCATCTGTGAAAATGCTGGTCTAAAAAGAAAACTACATATACATGTTACATCAGCGCTTGTTTAGAGCTCTCCTTTTTATTTCTTTTCTATTTTTGTAAACCCCCCCCAGGGTAACATCAGAGTTTTCTGCAGGGTACGTCCTCTCCTTTCCAACAAGGAAGCAACCATCCCACACATTCAACTGCCTACTCATGACAAGAAGTCTATAACACTTGCAAAAATGGAAGAGGTAAGTACAAAAAATGGTCAGGTAGTAGTGAGGCTTGAATTTTACAAGTCTGAAACACAAACTTATTTTTTGGTCTGAAACTTTCCTTAAAAAGGTGAAGGAGATTCTCTTCTATCATGTATTCTCTTATATTATGAACTAATATCAAATGCCTATGGTGAATGTATTCACTTTACCTCTTCTGTTAAGCTCATCGACTGCCATCCTTTATTATCGCTGATGCATGTATTTTTCGATACCTTGAAAAGACTTATTTTTGTAGTATGGCTGTGTGCTTTGTCTGAATCTGTCTAGCACCTGCACAAGTAGAAACCCGCCCACGCACTGCTGCTTATCTATGTGTATAAATACTCCTGTTCTGCACGAATAAACCAGACGTCTCTGTGAACAGCATGTCAGTGTGTGTTCATTTGGACTCTCCAGGCCTGAACATTGCGGTCAACCACACTTTCTAGCTCACAGTAGCACAGAACTAAGAGTTAAGAGAAGTAAAAAGCTGACTGAGGACTGAAGGACATAATCTGAGATTCCTTATCTCTAACAAAAGGCTAACTGTAACATTTTAAAAGGAAGACTTGGTTCCATGTCAAATTCTGTGTAAAAGGCAGCTTTAATGTAGGGTACAGGTTCCAAGCTTGCATCGTGAATTGCCCACCTGTTCTGCATGTTAGTGTCTTCTCTTCTGTAGCACACCTGTTTGCTGATTATTTGAGATGGGTGTGTTTGACTAGAGAAAACACTAAAATATGTAGGACCGGAGCTACTCCATGTCCAAGATTGGGAACCTGTGATCTAGGGCAGTGTTTCCCAACCAAGGTACAACACCACCCTGTGGTGCTGTCTGAGAGCAGGGGTGCTGTGTAAAAATCCTTCTAACACTTCTAAAATGTGTGAAACATTGTAATATAGCTATATGATCAATATCTGATGTCTGAAATAACACCCCCCGCCCCGCTGTCCTGTCAGCAGTGTGTCAACATCAGTATGTGTAACGTAGGAGTGTTTCTATTCATAATAATTAGCATGTGATGATGCGAGGGTAGTGCTAAAGATTATGGAAGACTTCTTAAAAGAAAAACTCCAGATGCTTCTTGACCATCATCCTCGTGTAGCTAAAGCTTTGTTTATACATTTGTCTGGCTCTGCAGCATGAGCCTCCACTGACTTTGTGCACACTTCCCCCATATGGACGAGGAGTTTATACTCGACACGCTCGTCATTGTAATATTCTTAAACGAAAGTTGGCAACTCCTGTGTATTCGTCCTATGAACCAACAGGAAGGTGCTAAGAGAGGAGGCACTTTGTCGGAACAACCATAGCAATTGCAAACAAGGCGAGTTGCTGAATGCTGACGAATTGTTTGTTGACTGTTTTTCAGTACACTTGACTAAACTCCACAGTGGGGGGGAAAGCAAAGAATCGTATAAAAAATCTTGTTGTAATGCGACATGTGTAAAACTAAATTGAACAACCTTTTTTTTTTTTTTTTTTTTTTTTTTTTTTTTTTTTTTAAAGCATGTTAGCAATTACTGTAGACATGAGCAAAAAGTGGGTGCTTCCTTCAAATGACATTTCTCACATTTATAAATTCAGGTGATTACGTTCATCCATCAGTGCAAATGTCACCATGTATAGAGACAAAAGAATGAGGTTTAATCACTGTCTGACGGGGTAGTGTAGTGACTGTTTTTATTTGTGAAGATACTGAAAGTTTTTGGTGATGCACTGTTTTCAGCTCTGGCTTTATTCCTTCAACAGTATGTACAAAGCAAATCTAAATCGTTATTTTTAAAAACCTTTCCATGAATTTTGTGCCATCTGGCTATCTCTATGGATGGATCATAGAGCTGCCTGTACAATTGTACCTTTTGGCAATAACCTCGAGGTGACTCTTAACTCGCACCTCACAGCAAATTACAAAAAATGCCGTGCAGAACGCCACAAAAAATGAGGCCTTGCGCACTCCATGCGCTCGACCGCCCACTCCGCAATGTTCTTTTTGCCACGCGCTACCTCGTGCTATTGCAGACACGTAGAGTATAAACCAGGCTTAACGCTGTCTAGCATTAGTGTTTGTAAGGTGCCACATATTTAAAAATAAATAAATAAAAATTCAAAGGGTGCTGTAACTGGAAAAAGGTTGGGAAACCGTGACCTAGGGAAACTAGTTTGTGTGTGTCTCTCTCCCTCATTCTCTCATTTTCTCTCCCTCTCAGTCGCATGTGGGACGGGCTGCAGAGACTAAAAATTACATCTTCAGCTTTGACCGTGTATTTGGGCCACAGAGCACCCAGAGTGAGGTGTTTGAGGAGATCTCCCTCTTGGTACAGTCAGCTCTGGATGGCTACAATGTCTGCTGCTTTGCTTATGGCCAGACAGGTAGTGGCAAAACGTTTACAATGGAAGGTGGTGACATGGATGACACGTGGGGGGTCATTCCACGAGCTGTCCAGCAGATTTTCAAGTCTGCCAACATGCTTCGTGAGCAAGGCTGGCAGGTAATGGTCCAACTATTCCGGCTGAATTAATGTGTTCATGAATGATTAGGTGCACAAAGCACTTAACCAACTCCTCAGTTCCTCCTACCTTAAATTGATGGTTCATTCAAAGATAAAAGTTCTGTCAATTACTCACCCTCATGTCGTTCCAAACCCATAAGACTTTTGTTCATCTTCGGAACACAAATTAGGACCTTTTTAATGAAACCTGGGAAATTTGTCATTTACAGTCCAAGTATTCAAAATTTTCAAGCTCCAAAAATGCATAAAGGCACTGTAAAAGTAATCCATGTGACTCCAGTGGTTTAATCCCAAGTCTATATTCACACAATGTCTTCACTTCCACATAGATGTCAGACTCCGCATTCATGAGAACCACAGTGCAAGAACGGGTTAAAAAGTCAGAGTAGTCAAAAAAGTCCTCTATATTGAAATCTGCAGACATCTTCGTTACACAGATTTGTTTTATGTGACTGTACAGCGTCCCTCCTGGAAGCGCTGCACCGTTTAGTCAAGGAAGATGGACTCTATGCGGAAGAGAACATTCTGTTAATAAAGACTTAATTTGAGTTCAGGGGGTTTTTTTTGTTTATTTATTTTTTTTTTTTATAAAATTGCTTCACAAAATTGGGATTAAACCACTGGAGTCATATGGATTACTTTTTACGATGCCTTTATGAGCATTTTTGGATACTTGGACTGTAAATGGAGGGACAAATTTCCCAGGTTTCATTAAAAAGGTCCTAATTTGTGTTCAGAAGATGAACAAATTCTTATGGGTTTGGAAAGACATGAGGGTGAGTAACTGACGGTTCACCCAGATATGAAAACTCTATTGCTTTAATGTAAATTATATAGTCTATAAAAATACCAATATTATACCTGCGTATTAAAGTGCTATTGGAAGCTACAATGGTGACTTAAAATTGTATTGCATTTGTTTATTTGCAGTATACCTTTACAGCCAGCTTTGTTGAAATTTACAATGAAACCCTGCGGGACTTGCTGTATCTGGGCAAACCTAACAAGAGGCCAGAGCATGAAATCAAAAAGACCACAAATAATGGAGTCACAGTCACCAATCTGAATTACCAGAAGGTCACCACTGAGGATGAGGTATTTTTTTTTTTTTTTTTTTTATTTTATTTTTTTGTGTGCATGTGTCCTGCTGTATATTTCCCGTTTCAGAATTACGGGTATTCTGAATTTATTTATTTATTTATTTATTTATTTATTTATTTATTTTGAGAAATGACAAAAGGCTTATCTGGGAGACTTGAAATATGGCACAATTCTAGAGCTACACATAATTGCATTGGTTGATTGCGGTCTGTGATGCCTTAATGTGATTGATCAAAGGGTGGGTTTTTTTTTTATTATTTATTTTTTTAAAATTATTATTATTAACTTATTGTTTTTTGGTTTTTTTTGGTTTCCTCAATGCTAAAATCCCTCACATCTAGATAAGACAATAAAATTGCCAAAGTAATTGTAAGTTTCTTGCATATTTGTATTTTCTACTCCATTCATAACATTGTGTGCAAGTGGCTGAAAATGCATTGGAGCAGAGAATGGATACTGCTCTTATTTCAGTTTTGGGCAATCCAAGGTTCCAGCAACAATTTCATTTTGCAATTCAGGAAGTGTTTAATGCAGGGGTGTCCAATCTTATCCGCAAAGGGCCAATGTGGGTGAAGCCACACCTGAGTCTACTGAAAGCCAAGATCAACTGATTTAAATGAGTGGAATCAGGTGTGGCTCCTGCTTGGTTGGAGGGACGATGGAACCAGAAAGGCTAAAATGCTAACTAGTTTCTGGGTTTTGGCATACAAACTTGTTGCATCGTAGTGAGTGAATTTTGCAGCACAGGTATTGTATTTAAGTTGGGTGTATAGTGCATCACCTTTTTTAAAAATTATTATTAAGACAACGTATCCAATTTGTTTCAGTCTTGTACTATAAGTAACGCATTAGTTGCATTTAATAAACTAATTATGTATCTATATTTATTTTCATACAAAACTCTTGTTTCTACTTGTCCCATAACCCATAGCTTTCTATAGCTTTGCCTCATGTACACTTCAGCACCTGATGGCTAGACCAAGACAGTGAGGGTGAGACTGCAGTGATTGTCATAATGTTGAACAATTCACATGGCTTGCTAACCTCACAGCTAATGTAGCTAATGTTATTTGTGGTTGGGACTGAATTTGGGTGATTTGTCTCTCTGCTTTTGATGTGTGTTCCTGTTCGAGGCTCAAAAAAAATAAGTTAAAACTTAATGCTGTTCTGAAAGTAAAGAATACCTCTGTGTGGTCTGACCTGCACTGCAGTCATCTTTCAGTTGCTCAAATTGCCTTTTTAAACACTCATTCCTTTTTTTTATATGCAGGCGTGTCTCTAAGTGCACTAATATTTCATAGATTTGATCTTGTATGGTCATTTTGGCCAGCACTATACATGGCACATTTTGGGTATGTTTACATTAAGCATTTGTATTTTACTTGAGTGTCTGTTTAAACATTAATTATTTTATTTGCTTTTAATTTCAGGTTTGCAAGTTGATCATCTTGGCAAACCAAAACAGGTCCACTGCCCGAACAAACATGAATGATCAATCCTCTCGTTCCCATTCAATTTTCCAGCTGGACATTGACGGAGAAAACACTGGCAGAGGCACCAAGTGCAAATGTAAGTATTCTAAGTATTTAATTGGAAAATGGGGAACTTGATTTTCTTTTTAATTTAATAACTGCTTTGTGAAAAGCCATTTTATCCATA
Organism: Ictalurus punctatus; assembly: GCF_001660625.3. Lineage (NCBI taxonomy): Eukaryota > Metazoa > Chordata > Actinopteri > Siluriformes > Ictaluridae > Ictalurus > Ictalurus punctatus. The sequence continues at coordinate 9,142,669 of NC_030418.2, read as the reverse complement.
TATAATGACCCCACACTATTGACATAGTAGATACTGGAAAACTATGCTATTCTGCTTTTTCAACTGCTGAAACCAAGTGCAAATAAATTTGCCAATTTGTTTGGTTTATTATAGATGATTAATGCACTAATACTCAGATTGATATATATAATATAATATAATACACACATACATATATATTACACACACATATATATATATATATATATATATATATATATATATATATATATATATATATATATATATATATATATATATATATATATATATATATATTTTTCACACATATATACATGCGCACACATACACAAATGTTATTCAGTACTTTTTAGTACACTTGACAGTTTTTATTCCAACATGAATACATGCCTGGTCCCTGTTTTTGTAACAAATGTAGAAATTAAGCTTGTACATTCAGCTGGTTGCTGTGTGGGAAAAGTAAGTACACCCATGGAAATTGTTCCCTTTTTAGACCTATTTGGACAAGCAAATATTTGATCCTCTTTGAAACCGTGCCTATTAATAAAGGTGATGCACTACAATTTGAATTACTACAAAATGTAAATTGTGTAATTTGTCACTGTAGGGAATTTAGCCTGCGGTGGGCGGAGCACAGACACACAGGAGGCTGTTTTAGGGTTGCTTGTGGAGGGATCTTTATTCAAGACAGATGTGAGGGGAGTGCGCGCGCGTGTGTGTGTGTGTGTGTGTGTGTGTGTTGAAGTGCGATCGGGCGGTGAAGGTCTTGGCTGTCTTTGGTGACGACCAGGAAGCGGAGCCTTCACTCGCGGCGACTTCGTCTAAAATAACCCCACCAGGAAAAACACACAGCAGCGGTTAGCGGACATGCACGCGTCACAAAATATCGCTTAACACACACCAGCTACTTGCGCACATACTCGGAGATCCTCTTCGTCTCTTGCGCGTGGAATATTGCCCTTTTTATATTCTCCCCTCGCCTGCTCGATGGTGGAATTCTTTCCGCCCGGTGCACCATTCATGAGCCGTGGGTGTGTCGGTGGCCCCGCCGCCCCGTACTCTCTGGCCGTCCAAAACACTGGTGGCGCTGAAGCATCGATGTCTGTCTCTTCAGCTCCTCCCGCGACTGCTGTAGTCGCGGGAGGAGACAGGAGCAATCTTTGTTTCCTGTGCGCCAGCCACCGGCCTGTCACCACAGTCACATGGAAAAAGTACACCCCTGTATCACACCTTCAAATCCATTAAATTGGAATCAGGTGTTCAAGATTGGGTGCCAGTGATTAGAACCTGCTTAGGGAGTGCAGATGGAACCGGTCTTATTTATACTCCACTCGTATATCTAGTGTCTGCCATTCTGTGCGTGTGGTCATCATAACGCTGCCTGAGATTTTCTTTGATTGCACCTTTCATTTCCCTAGCAAGTACAGACTCACCGTCTTCATCATCACAACAAGACAGTATCTCCCACCTCAGTGGTAAGACTGATGAGAGGGTTGTGTGTTTCTCACCACAGAGTGCATATGTAAAAGGACTTGGTGCTCCAAGGACTTCTCTTAAAGTCTCTATAGTTATGTCCGTGACTTTGGGCATTTCTTTCGGTCCTCTGCCAGCACGGCACAGTTTGCTGCTGTTCCAAAAACATTTCGACCATATCATACGATGAATTCCAGTGGGTGGGTTCGTCGTGTATGAGTTTATGTTCTGGGAGTGAGAGGTCTCTGTGTTTTTTGGTGAGTTGGTGTGAGCGCTTTGGTGATCTAGTAAATGCAGATACTGATTTGCGAAGCCTTGACGGTGCTGCAGATACCCTGTTGATGACAACTGCTTTATTTACTGCAAGATGTAAATTGTGGTCGAAACATGGGTTGCATGTGTAATCATCTTTTGAAGGCCTTTTGGTTATTGGATGCATTGTCTGTGATGCCTGGCGTTCTATAAATGTCCAATTTCCATTCTTCCTTTTGTCTCCACCCCCCCCCCCCCCCCCCCCCCCCTCCTCAAAGGCCTCCTTCAAACTCTCCCCTGTATGCTCAGTGTTCAGACCACTACAGCCCAAGCACCAGGAGTCCATCTCCCAGGGGGGATTTGAAACTGGTCTAACTGGCAGGAAAACCCTGAAACATCTTGCAACTGAAAGAACATTGTATGGAACAGTGGTCAAAAATTCCAGCAAACCTGGTGGACAATTATGCAAAACACCTACAAGAAGTTATTTCTGCTAAAGGGGGCAATTCATAGTTTTCATGGGAAGTCACATTTTTATAGGAACGCACACCTGGAGGGCAAAACACTGCTTTCTTCTGCTGCCCAGTGGTTATTTTGAGCATATCTGTTTAGCTAAAATGCTGGCTAGTTTGTTCAGGCGGATGCACTAACAGTTTAGACTGTAGGAGTTAGATATTGTGTTAACCAAAATATTACTGCCCTAGAATGCGTCTTACGGTGAACCTGAAACTACGGTTAGTTAATTACCACTCACCTTTCCTCTGACAGTGAAGAATTTCTTGGCTTTCATGTCCCAAATGGCAGCACTATTGACCCATTCAGATCGAAAACACTAACTCTGTACTTTTGTACGCTTTCATCCTGGCACCAGTGTAAGGGGATGGATTGTCCACAAGATATGTAAACATTGCCAAAGCGCTCTGGCAGGGACCTTGCTGTTTTCAGTTATTGAAATACTGTGGTGGATGCTGTATATGGATCGTAAGTGCCCAAAACTGGCAGCTTGTTCAAATTTTTATTCATTTATTTCTCCCCACCATTGAAAGGTGAACAAAATATTCGTGGCTTGAAATGGATGGAAAATTAACATGCCTGTGCTGCAGTTCCATGGAGTGTCCAGTGTTTGCTGCCATTTTGAACAATGTTTTGCCATCTAGGTCTCTGTGCCAGTCACATGACAAACTGTGAATATTAGCTTCTGAGGCCAACGGTGTACTTTTTCCAGAGAATCAGATCTAGAATAAATGGTTGGAAAAAAGCTAATTTTCCTTGTGGTTTTGTTCAACTTTTGTTAATAGGCATTGTTTCAAAGACTATCAAATGTTTGCTTGTCCAGATGTCAAGGCCAACAATTTCCCTGGGGTGTACTTATTATTATTTTTTTTTTCAAATGACTGTAAATCCAAGTATTTCTGCAGTTTGAAGGTAAACAAACGGTTGTCTCTGCTGTTAGTGATCACATACACAGATACTATGCGACAAACCCCTGCCCCCTTTTTCTTACCTGCCAGCTATGATTTTCTTTACCCCCTCCCCCCCCCTCCTCTCCCCCCAGCCTCTCTTTGTCTGGTGGATTTGGCTGGCAGTGAAAGGATCCAGAAAACCCAGTCTCAAGGAGAAAGGTTTAAGGAAATGACTGCCATAAACTCTTCGCTCACCAATTTGGGAATTGTCATCACTGCTTTAGCCAACAAGGTGTGCTTAAAAAAAACAACTAGCTCTGTATACTTTGAGCTGGATAGATTTTTGGACAAATCTAAAATCCTAATTCTCATGACTCCCTTTCATCCACTGGTCTGTTTAGGAGAGCTTTGTGCCCTATCGCAACTCAAAGCTTACCTACCTGCTTCAGGGATGCCTGGGTGGCAACAGCAAAACGTAAGTTGAGAATTGCACCCATGTTAAATGAGAGCTTGAATTTCTATTTTATATGTTCAACTTAAATTGATAACAGACAATTTCTGAATAAGCCTTCTATGGACTTTAGGGCTGTACAATGTAGATAATGTGAAAGTTGGTGGATGTTGCTAGGATGCTAAGAATTAAGATTAAAGTATATAATTTCTAATCTCTGATTTAGATGTTCAACAAAATACAAAAAAAATGCTTTTCAGTAATTGTCAATACATAATTTCTTGAGCAGTGGCCTGCATGTGCTCAGGAGAAAATTGGCAGTTCAGAAGTTGTGTGTATCTGGTAGAAATTTTACACACAACTAATGGTTGCTCAAGGAGTCTCATCGTATTTACTAAAGTGGATTTAATGGATGGATACAGGGACTTTCAAATTATAAACTAACTTGTGATTTGGTTATTTGAATGAAGGAAAACCAGCTTTGCAATGTACTATATAGTTAGCTAGAGAGATTTACATTTTCATTCAACTTTTCCAGCGTTGAAATTGATGGACACAAATCTAGGTGCAGTGTTTCAGGCAATAACATTCATAGCAATAATCATATCTATTAATTCATTTGGTACATTGTCGGGTTATGGAAATAAATAACTGAAATTAATGCAAAGTTAGTGCGAGGTGAGGTGGTGAGCAAAAATGAGCAAGGGAGGCTAAGATAGTCCTGATACAACAATCCCACTTGTGTTTACTTGTTTATTGGTTAACTGCTCATATCAGTCACATTTAATTTAAATGATGTTTATGGATTCTTCAAATGAACTCGGGTTTAGTCTGCATCTGTGTAAAAACTAAGGTCATTTAAAGTTTAACCAGGTGAATGATGTTTCTTTTTGTGTCTAGTTTGATGTTTGTAAATATTTCACCTGAAGAAGAAAGTTTCGGTGAATCACTTAATTCACTGCGCTTCGCCAGCAAGGTCAGTATTTATCTTCCAGTGGTTTATGTTGAATATTATTGCGATGATGCCCGTGTGATTTTGTTGACCTCTTTTGAGATGTTTGATCACTGTGTACTGTTGCAGGTGAATGACTGCATTATTGGAACTGCCACGGCCAATAGGAAGTAGCATTTTGTTTTTCTTCTTTGACCATCTGAAGGCACAGTTACTGGTCCATCTTTATGCTTTTTCAGTATCTGTCTGCCTTGCATTTTTGAAGATGTTTTTAATCCATTTTATTGCTTTATATTTTAATCTCATAATTTTCATTTTCACACTGTTGGTGCAATTACCTGGACATATCAAAAATAAATATTTTTGATCAATGCATTCGTTATAAAAACACTGATGCCTTTGTTTTATAACTACAATACTTTTAATTATACTCAAAGAACTGAAACCATGAAATCATAATACTTGATTTGATTTAGTTTTTCCCCACATGGCTTTTCTGGTCATTCTTGCTGTGGGTAATACTGGCTAATAATACAATAGTTTTCAGCTCTTTTTTTTTTTTTTTTAAACATGCTTTGTGATTTTTAAATAAACTGGAAATAAATACACAATTGCATTGAGAAAATTTATTTACTGAATAAGCTTTAGTTCATTAGTTACATTTTATAGGGCACTCTTCTAGACGCTCAAAGCACTTTACATAGTATGATTTTAGGGGGGGTGGATCTCCTGAACCACCACTAGTGTGTAGCGTCCACTTGGATGATCAGATGGCAGCCATAGTGCACCAGAACGCACACCACACACCAGCTATGAGTGGAGAGGAGAGAGTGATGTAGCCAACTCTGAGATGAGGATTATTAGTAGGCCATGATCATGAAGGGCCAATGGGGTTCTACCCCTACTCTTTACAAGTCCTGGGATTTTTAATGACCAGAGTCAGGACCTCAGTTTAACATCTCATCCGAAAAATGATGCTGTTTTTACAGTACATAGTGTGCACATGACTAAAATACAGTACTCACCCTGCATATAAAGATAATTTTGTAAAATCCAAATAAGTTGTACAGATCTTTATTGTAAAGGGTTTAAACAATCTTTCATGCTTGTTCAATGAACCATAAACAATTATGGCACGTGCACCTGTGGAACAGTCCTTCAGACACTAACAGTTTACAGGCGGTAAGCAATGAAGGTCACAGTTACAATAACTTAGGACACTAAAGAGACCTTTCTACTGACTCCGAAAAACACCAGAAGAAAGATGCCGAGTGTGCCTGCTCACCTACGTGAACATGCCATAGGAATGCTGCAGGAAGGTGTGAGGGCTGCAGATGTGGCCAGAGCAATAAACTGCAATATCTGTAATGTTGATGCTCACCTACAAGACCTTGTCTGGAACAGCACCCTCCTACCTCAACTCTTTCCTGAAGGCTTACATTCCCTCACACAATCTGCGATCGATTAGCGACCGATGCTTTGCAGTTCCTACTCAGCGTGGCTAAAGGTCCCTTTCCAGAACCTTCAAACTAACTGTTCCTCAGTGGTGGAATGAACTTCCAACCTCAATCTGGACCACAGAATCTGTCACCATCTTCAAAAAACAGCTAAAGACCTACCTCTTCCGTGAACACCTAACCAACTCATTTATATATATATATATATATATATATATATATATATATATATATATATATATATATATATATATATATATATATATATATATATATATATATAATATAATTTTTTTTAAAAAATTTTATATATATATATAATTTTTAAAAAAAAATTTATTTAATAAAAAAAAAATATTGCACTTACACCTCTACTCTGTGCACTTTGCTTCTTCTGGAACTCAATTAATGGATCTTGAATGGTAGCACTACTTATATTGTTCTTTGCTTGATATATTGCTTTGGATAAAAGCGTCTGCTAAATGAATAAATGTAAGACACCTAAGACAGTGCTACAGGGAGACAGGAAGGACAGCTGATAGTCCTTGCAGTGGAAAATGACATGTATACGTGTGCCCCCCCACAAGAACTAGTAAATCTGGTGCAGTCCATGAGAATGAGATGCACTGTAGTACTTAAAGCAGCTGGACACCAGATACTGACTGCATGCGCATTGGCCGTTCTCTATCATGGCCTACTAATAATCCCCATCTCCGAGTTGGCTACATCACTCTCTCCTCTCCACTAATAGCTGGTGTGTGGTGTGTGTTCTGGTACACTATGGCTGCCGTCTAATCATCCAAGTGGATGCTACACCCTAGTGGTGGTTCCTTCTGATTTCTTCTGTTTTTGTGTATATATCATACTAAATAGTTTTAGATCTTCAAACAAAATACAACATAAAACAAAGGCAACCTGAGGAAGCACAATCATGATAACGTTTTTTCAACGTTAGATGTCTTTGGTAAATGTTCTTAGAACGTTAGCAAAAAAAACGTTTTAATAACATTACTGCATTAAAAAATACAAACAGATGTACAGCAGAGTAATGCAATTGATAAATAATACACCCTTTCTTGTTTATCATACCAAGTATTAGGTATAGGAAATTAACAAGAGTATGTGGTGGTAAAAGTCTGGGCTAGAAAGGAGTTGGTGATAGTAAATTAATATAATCCATGTCAAAGACTAGAGGTAAGGAAATTCAATGAGATAGAGGGACAAGAGTGTAGAAACATGGTGTGGTGTGGGGATTTTAATAGGCACAATACATTGTGGGGGAGTGATAGAACTGACAACAATGGACAAATAATAGAAGAGATGTTAGATGAAAATAATTTAGTGTGTATAAATAATGGTGAGTGTACAAGAATAGATGTAAACATGGGGAAAGAGTCAGCACTGGATCTTACACTAGTATCAAACAGCATAGCAGCAATATGTGATTGGTCAGTGTATCGAGAAGGAACAATGGGCAGTGATCATTACCCAGTATGGTGCAGAATAAATATACTGTAGTGGTAACAGTAAGTGTAGAGTGTATAAGTGGAAACTCTGAACAGTGAACTGGTGAAAATCTCAGGAAGAAAGTAATAGATATCTAAGTCAAGTATATTTTGAAATGGCTGTTGAAACATTAGAGTACAAAATATATAAAGCAAGGTATAATATTGGCAGCGACAGAGGAAATTCCAAAGAGTAAGGGGGAAAATATAAAGAAAGTAATGCCATGGTAGGATGATAAATGCAAGGAAGTAATTAAATGAGTCTTTATTGGTCACATATACATTATAGCACAGTGAAATTCATCTGTCACATATTACTGGTGGAACCATCATGGTGGAGGGATTGGCCCCTCAGCAGTATGATACTGAACGTTGCCCAGGGTGCGCCAGGCGCTGTGATGAGGAGTGTCATTGGATACTTCAATTGCGCCGTACGGGGAGGCTCCTTCCATGCACCCGACCCTGTTCAATACCTACACGAATGACCAACCCAGCCCGCCCCAGACATAACGATTCTTTTAATTTTTTAAAGCCCCTAATTTTATTTTATTTTAGTCTTGTTAACTTTTTTACATATTGTACAAATAATTATACAATACAATAAATAACTGATTTTTTGTTTATTATTTATTTATCAATTGCATTACTCTGCTGTAAATCTGTTTGTATTTTTTAAAAATAAATTTTATGTCATGACATTTTTTAATGAAGTAATGTTTTTAAAACGTTCCACTAACAATGTAAGAATAATGTTTTTCTAAGAACGTTTACCAAAGGCATCTAACGTTGAAAAAACGTCATCATTATCATGAGTGTGCTTACTCAGGTTGCCTTTGTTTTATGTTGTATTTAGTTTGAAGATCTAAAACTATTTAGTATGATATATACACAAAAACAGAAGAAATCAGAAGGAAATCAGCAAATACTTTTTCACAGCACTTTATGCTAAGTTCGCTGAAAATGTATTTGACGTGAGAACAGTAGGTAATTGATAACATTAAAATTTTCATTACATTTTTAAAATTTCATTGTGCATTGGAATGAGTTTACTGTGCCCTGGTGCCTCATCGGCCAATTACTGTCACTATTCATTCATGAGATATGCCATCTCTAGCCATGGTTTCACCCCTATCTCCTAACTTAGGAATTAGTAAAAGATACTCTCAATGGCAGTGTAAATAAGAAAAAACTCTAAATTGAATAATTTTTAGTGTTATGACAAAAGTCTTTGTTAATACGACCCGTTTTTCATTCTGTTTTTCCAGTTAGCTCCCACTTCAATATATATAAATTATTTGTAAAAAAAAATTATGGCCTTTAAAACGAGTGTTGGGTGTATGAATGTATGAATGATAATAAATAAAATAGAGATGAGGTGTGGAAATGTTTTACTTAAGAATGTAATTAAAAATAGCACTTGAAAACACTATATGACGAACAATTGCAAGGTACGCATATTATAATGACCAATTCATATTTATCACATTTAGAGTAAATCTATATTTTCAACAGTGTCACAAACTTCAGTCTTAAAAGAGATTATAATATGACGATAGAATATTAGAACTCAAATCATTTAACCTCTTTTACGGGTAGCCAAAAAATGGCATTTTTTTCTGTTTTGTGGGTACCTGTGTTCAGCATTGATTTGTTTTGTGATCACACACACCACAGTAGTGGTTAATGGCTCATATGAAAGTAGACACTTAAGACTTTAAGAATAAGCAGTTATTTCAAGTATTTCTTCTTTGACCTAGCCTACCTGGGGCTATATATTCAGATTTTTTTTAATTATTCATTTTTTTTTAATTTACTTTTAACACAATTGTTATATCTTCACAGCAAATGTTGATATCAACCCCATTCCTGGTCTCAAAGATGTCCCAAGTACTTGTCCATGAACACACAAAATATGAGGAAGTTATCTCTAACCACTAAAATTGTGTGTAAGGTTATCCAAACACAGGTAAAAACCTCTCCAAAATGCCCCAAAACCTCTCCAAATGGTACCAAACGTGTCTAAATTACACAAGACCTCTCTAAATGGCACAAAGCTTATAAAAATGGCACAAAGCCTTTAAATATTGCAGACTTCTAGAAATAGCAAACATTTTTTAAAGGCACAAAATAACCTCTCCAAATGGCACCAAACGTATCCAAATGGTACAAAATGAAAATAAATGGCAGTAGCATGAACTCTGTTACACAATGTATAATTTCACACACACAAAAAGTCTGAAACATACTTATAAAATATAATGTTTATTAAAAATAGTGCTAGAGCCCTAGGTGAAGGAGCACGTGCTCTCCGAATGGCTTAAATGATAGACACACGAGTGACCCCTCTCCTCTGGCTTCTCGGGGGGAGGGGCGAAACCGCGAGCGAACTGCATTTTCGTCTATGTAGGTAACGTAAGGTAGTAAACGTTTATACAAGTTCGATCTTTGGTTTAAATGTTATAATTTTATTGTGGCAGTTGTATACAGTGTTTTACTATCAAAAAAGCTTTAGTCGTGCTCTCCGATTTATCTCTGTCTCTATGTTTTCGTGGAGAGGTGTGAATTGTTTGCCCAGCAGGGAGCTCAAACTCCGCCCTTTTCCCTGCTCACCAGCAGTTAAGCAAACAGACATAAAACTGTACACACAGAAAGCCACAAGTGTCCTGACTAATCTTGTACCAGAACTGTGGTGATACAATAATTCATTTGTTTATACTAATTGAAAATATCCGATAAGTCGTTTTCCATTCCGCCGGCGGAATGAACGCTAGTGTCGGGGCGAAAGGGGTTTTAAAGAATGACTGTTTTTGTAAAGGTAATGATCTGAACGTTATACCGCCAATCTCTCATCCTCCCATTTTAAATTCATATGTTTATCAAAATTATTAATTAATATTATTATTTATATTAGGTCTAATACCCATAAATTATCTGAAGTGCTTCCAAAACTAAGATCTGCACACCATAACCAGGTTGTCCTGTTTAACAGCTCACTTAAATGGGTTTAATCCAAACACCTAAAAACAGGTAGCCTTATGAATAAGGCTCAGTGGGTAAAACTGTGAACTACTGATCTGAGGAATGTGGAGCATCTGCCAAATGTAAATGTAAATGAATATCATCAACATGCACCTAAAGTGTATTGTGAATGGAAAGTTCAAGAGTAAACGCTCTATGGCTCGGCTCCAATGAATAGCCAGAGTATGTGTGTGTGTGTATATATATATATATATATATATATATATATATATATATATATATATATATATATATATATATATATATATACACACACACACACACACAATAATGGTATAATAATTTAAATAAATAAATGTATGCTGAGGGGATTTGTAGAACTGGTGATAATCTATTGGTAATAAATGTTTTGCAGTATGTTGTGCAGATTGACAGTGCTGTCACTAATATCACCAAGGCAGCAACAGTAAGGGAAAAAAAACACTAATAATCTTATAATCCTATACTGTATAAGCCTGTACCCTCAGACAGCACGCTATAACTTAAAATCCTATACTGCTTTAAGCCTGTACCATCATATAGCATGTGATAACAGAGAGAGATAGTTTGTATATATTGTAACCTTAGTTTTGACAGGTATAGGTCAAAGGTCAAAAAGATACACATTCTAACTCTCTATATCTAGATCAAAGGTCATGATCATAAAAATATGAATAGTTATGTTAAATCTGGATCACATCCATTCGTTACCATACATGGTGTGGCCATGTGTTTTTCCGCCCCACACACGTTGCACACATGGTACATCTAACACTCTGTGGTAGGTCATAATAATATATATAGTTATGTTAAATCTGGTTCACATCCAAATCGTGACCATACATGGTACGGCCATATGTTTTCCCACCCCACACAAGTTGCACACTCATGTTTTTTCTTTTCACATAGAATATGAAACTCTCTGTGGTAGGTCATAAAAATATATATAGTTATTTTAAATCTGGATCACATCCATTCGTGACCATACCTGGTACGGCCATGTATTTTACGCCCCACACACGTTGCACACATGGTCCTTCTTTTCACAAAGAATATGAAACTCTCTGTGGTAGGTCATAAAATATATATAGTTATGTTAAATCTGGTTGACATCCATTCGTGACAGAAATGTTGCTAGTTATGTTAAATCGGGTTCCCATCCATTCCTGACACAAATGTTACTATACATGGTACGGCCATGTGTATTACACATCCAAACAAAAATATGACGCACACAAACGCACTTTATTTTCACATTATTTAAAAGGAATTTAAGTGTTATGTACTAAATTACCATAATTATGAGCACAAGTTGTTAAGTTGACAATCATTTTTAAAATTATGTTTCTCCATTTAGATTGTCTGCAGTAGAATGCAGTCTTTTAAACCAGGAAAAATGACTGCCTTTAAGTTTTATAACAATAGTAAGTAAAATCCAGCGTGATTTACATTACAAATCTCATACGTAATATCTCTGCAGGATTTATAGACGTTAAAGCACTGAATGAAATGAGCAATATAGACAAAAAATAAACACTCTGTGTCTACTACTTTTATCTCTCATAGAACTATCCACAGTCCAAAGGCTGTGGAGCTAGAAGGCTACGTGTGCGAATGACAAAAGATTTTAAAAAATAAAATAAAAAATGTATCAATACATGAAATTAGATTACACAATGTAGTTGAGGTTTACATGAATAAGCAGAAATGTAATCATGCTTATCTTTCCTATAGCACAAATGAAAAGCCCTCTCTAGATGAACAGATTTGTCAAATGAAACTTTTTCCTTCTTTTCCACTGCTACGGTAAACTAAAGAGTGGATATTCAAATTACACTGCTAAATATGACTAGCATTAGCTACGTGTACTAGTGCAAAATAGTCCATCAAATGTATTAGCAGGTGTAGCCTATACACGAGTCCACTATTGGTCATATCACAACTGAGAACATGCCCCAAATTCATTGCTTTAGTAGAATTTAATTGTAAGTGAAATGATATTCAAATTGTAATGTCCTTAGTATTTGTTCAGTCTACAGGTCCTCTAACACTCTGTTAAATGAATAAATGTAAATGTACTACAACGTAAATTTTGTTTTAAATCAATTAACGCAGAAATTACACACAATATTAAGTTGATGTAATTATCAACATTATTATGTCAACACAACTCATCAAAATAATGTGTACAACTTTAAATATTTAATTAATTCAATAAATTAGAATTTTTATCTTGCAACCACACATTAAATTTAGATTGTGGGGGTTTGTTTTGTATAGCTCCGCTGTTAGAAAATACATGATGGTTGAATGTGAACATAAATGAGCAGAATGTAAGCTTGTGAAATAAATTAAACTTTATTGATTGCACTTTTTGAGAAAATGGCATGACTTTGAATAAAACTTTACTGAAATAAATACTCTAAAACATTGATATACCCGAAGAAATGTAAAAAAGAAAAAATAAATTAAAAAAAAACTTTTTACATACCTTCTAAATAGGTCCCTTTAGGAGGTAAACGTTTTAAAGACGGTGTTTTATAAGAAACGCGCGTATTACATGCCTTCTAAACCTAACCCTTTAGGATGTAAAGTGCTGCTTAAAAGAATCGAGAGTTTTGTTTAAACTAGAAGACACAATTTCCGGGGAATGTCTTGTAGGCCTATACACAATGTCCTACACATCTCAAGTGTGTGTGTATGTGGGTGTGGGGGGTGTGCGTGCGTGTGTGTGGGTGTGTTAGAGAGAGAGAGAGAGAGAGAGAGAGAGAGAGAGAGAGAGAGAGTCATGTGTTTCCTGGGGGTTTGCTGACCAGACTGCTTACAGTGTGTTTATGTTAATGAATTAAGGGACGAGTCGTGTGTTTCAGGGTTTAACGACCCCTACCAATGTGTACATTTGTGGTTTAAGTGAATCTTTGTTTCTGAAATTACTTCTGTGGTAATTATCAGTTTGTGTAACTAATCTATCAGAAAATACTAGACCTGGTGACTGAATGTGGTAGATGTATTAGAATTTTGGACATGTTATGCATGTGTAGCTCCCTATGTGTATGATCTATGTGTAATCCTTCTGTCAAGAAATGAGCAGACTGAGGTTTGTGAAATAATTGAACTATTTATTGGCTACGTTGTTGAGAAAAACACTGTGATGTGTAAAACATTTCTACAGTCCTTCAAGGCTGTATGATGTCGTTGTTCTCTTTTACTGAAAGAAAGGTCAAAACCATCGGTGTTATTCGTTGTGAAGACTGAAGTGACAATATGTCTGAAGAAAATGAAAATATGTATTACATATCCTACCTGCTAACCAGGTTATTTTAAGGGTGAAAAAACCTTTTTTAAAGACGGTGTTTTAAAAGAGTCGTGCATTTTGTTTAAACTATAAACGAGATTTCAGAAAATGGTACGCCAACGAGGATACTTACACAGAACTATCGCTAAATACATAAGCTTTTGTCTATGCTTTGACATCCCATGTCCCAGCAGTACATTTATGACCTCTGATGACCATGTGGGTGTGCGGGGGGTGGGTGTGTGAGAGAGAGACACACAGGTGTTCTTTCGGGGGTTTTGCTGACCAGAATTCTTACAAATGTGTTTGTTAACGAATTAAAGGGAGTCGTGTGTCTCAGTGTTAAAATAATGGTTAAGACGTCGTAGTTAAAACACAGAAGAAACTCTGCAACTATCTGTTACAATGTCTGCTCCGAGAAATCCTAATACCCTTAGAAGATTGCTGTGTATTCACCAACAAGAGGACCTGTTGAAATGAGAGAGGACCTGACTTTTGCTCCAAATTTTTTTTTTTTTAAAAGCAAGAGGTTAGATTGATAATTTATTAATGATGGTAATGTAAAGACGTTGTTGTTTAACCCTGAGCAGGGCGTCAACAGCTCCAAAGATCGTGTCTTAAGTCCGAGGGTTTAGTTAGGAGGCAGAAAAACATTTAAAGACGGTGTTTTAAAAGAGTCGTGCATTTTGTTTAAACTATAAACGAGATTTCAGAAAATGGTCCGCCAACGAGGATACTTACACAGAACTGTCGCTAAATACATAAGCTTTTGTCTATGCTTTGACATCCCATGTCCCAGCAGTACATTTATGACCTCTGGTGACCATGTGGGTGTGCGGTGGGTGTGAGAGAGAGAGAGAGACACACAGGTGTTCTTTCGGGGGTTTTGCTGACCAGAATTCTTACAAATGTGTTTGTTAACGAATTAAAGGGAGTCGTGTGTCTCAGTGTTAAAATAGTGGTTAAGACGTCATAGTTAAAACACAGAAGAAACTCTGCAACAATCTGTTACAATGTCTGCTCCGAGAAATCCTAATACCCTTAGAAGATTGCTGTGTATTCACCAACAAGAGGACCTGTTGAAATGAGAGAGGACCTGACTTTTGCTCCAAATTTTTTTTTTTTAAAAAGCAAGAGGTTAGATTGATAATTTATTAATGATGGTAATGTAAAGACGTTGTTGTTTAACCCTGAGCAGGGCGTCAACAGCTCCAAAGATCGTGTCTTAAGTCCGAGGGTTTAGTTAGGAGGCAGAAAAACATTTAAAGACGGTGTTTTAAAAGAGTCGTGCATTTTGTTTAAACTATAAACGAGATTTCAGAAAATGGTCCGCCAACGAGGATACTTACACAGAACTGTCACTAAATACATAAGCTTTTGTCTATGCTTTGACATCCCATGTCCCAGCAGTACATTTATGACCTCTGGTGACCATGTGGGTGTGCGGGGGTGGGTGTGTGAGAGAGAGACACACAGGTGTTCTTTCGGGGGTTTTGCTGACCAGAATTCTTACAAATGTGTTTGTTAACGAATTAAAGGGAGTCGTGTGTCTCAGTGTTAAAATAGTGGTTAAGACGTCATAGTTAAAACACAGAAGAAACTCTGCAACAATCTGTTACAATGTCTGCTCCGAGAAATCCTAATACCCTTAGAAGATTGCTGTGTATTCACCAACAAGAGGACCTGTTGAAATGAGAGAGGACCTGACTTTTGCTCCAAAATTTTTTTATTTTTATTTTTTTATTTTTTATACCAAGAGGTTAGTTTGACAATTTATTAATGAAGGTAATGTAAAGACGTTGTTGTTTAACCCTGAGCAGGGTGTCAACAGCTCCAAAGATCCTGTCTTAAGTCCGAGGGTTTAGTTAGGAGGTAGAAAAACATTTAAAGATGATGTTTTAAAAGAAACAAGTGTTTCATCCTTAATGGTAAAAAAGAAAAATGGTTGTACTCCAATATGAAATAAAACGGCGGAGACACACTGAGTACATTTCTGTTCCACAGTCTATAAGGATCCCCAAACTTCATGTAGTGTGGAAAAATATATACACCCTCCGTGACTACGTTACTTAAGGTTTAAACATTATTATTTTGTGATGGCAGCAAGACAAAATGGTTGTGCATTTGGTATGTGGTGATTTTAGAATTAGGCCCCAAATGTCAAATATGTTTGTGTATAGCTTCGTCAGGCAAAGATCACGATGGTATGGAAAGTGTATACAAGAGTAATTGGGGTGATCTAATGCTTAGGACTTGTACAGTACTTCAGCTCGGGAACGTCCCACCATGGCATTCAGAGAGACGTTATCTATGGTACACGTATATATAATATAGATCAGATCACCAGTCTGTCTTTACCCACTCCTGATCTGGGGGTTCGGGGGGGGGGGGGGGGGGGGGGGGGGGGGGGGGAATTACAGTTCAGGCATATTTCCAACAGAACAGAATATTAGACATTTAGTGTAAACTAGTGTAAAAAATAAATAAATAAATAAATAAATATCTCTGAAATATTTCAGTGAAAATAGTGGTCCATATTTAATGCATTATATTAGAAATGATAGTACAGTCTTTGTTGATCAGTTACCAACTCATACTTTATAATAATTTGTTTAGGAGCATCTGAATCTGGCAAATAACTTTTATTGCATTTAGGCATACAATAAAAGTTAATAAAAAATGAGGAAGAAATGACTTGTGCACTACTGCTGCGGATATTAAGTCAAACCATTTTGTTCAAACTTCAGCATGACCCATAGAGAAGCAGAAACTTATGGCACCTTATGAATACCATGTGAAGGATTACGTTGACTCGTCCCTTACAGTTACAAAGACATGTCCTTGTGCAGGATCACCTTCGCACCAGCATCGGACCCCTCTTATCCCATTTCAACGTATAAGAAAAGGCAAAAAGTAATATAAGATGTATAAGAATATATTTATAAAATATAACACATTATGAGGAAGAAACATAAAATTTTATTTAACAAGGTCTGCCATTCAGACCTCTTAACTGTAAGAGCATCATCAGTATTGTACGGCAGTTGGGGACAGTAGTTAGCTTTCAGATGTCAGATATAAAACAACTTTTTGAGTCACAGTGCCAAACTACTGGTATTATATTCGGATCCTTCTTTTTCAGCATGAAGGACCGGCATTTATTTAATAGACAGATGGTACAGCCATATACTTGATCAGAGGATTTAGGAATTTCTTTGAGAAAGGTTAATTGTTTTCGTTCTTTTATCATAGCTTCAGTTTGTATATAAAATAAATATTTATTTCACAAGCTTACATTCTGCTCATTTATGTTCACATTCAGCCATCATGTATTTTCTAACAGCGGAGCTATACAAAACAAACCCCCACAATCTAAATTTAATGTGTGGTTGCAAGATAAAAATTCTAATTTATTGAATTAATTAAATATTTAAAGTTGTACACATTATTTTGATGAGTTGTGTTGACATAATAATGTTGATAATTACATCAACTTAATATTGTGTGTAATTTCTGCGTTAATTGATTTAAAACAAAATTTACATTGTAGTACATTTACATTTATTCATTTAACAGAGTGTTAGAGGACCTGTAGACTGAACAAATACTAAGGACATTACAATTTGAATATCATTTCACTTACAATTAAATTCTACTAAAGCAATGAATTTGGGGCATGTTCTCAGTTGTGATATGACCAATAGTGGACTCGTGTATAGGCTACACCTGCTAATACATTTGATGGACTATTTTGCACTAGTACACGTAGCTAATGCTAGTCATATTTAGCAGTGTAATTTGAATATCCACTCTTTAGTTTACCGTAGCAGTGGAAAAGAAGGAAAAAGTTTCATTTGACAAATCTGTTCATCTAGAGAGGGCTTTTCATTTGTGCTATAGGAAAGATAAGCATGATTACATTTCTGCTTATTCATGTAAACCTCAACTACATTGTGTAATCTAATTTCATGTATTGATACATTTTTTATTTTATTTTTTAAAATCTTTTGTCATTCGCACACGTAGCCTTCTAGCTCCACAGCCTTTGGACTGTGGATAGTTCTATGAGAGATAAAAGTAGTAGACACAGAGTGTTTATTTTTTGTCTATATTGCTCATTTCATTCAGTGCTTTAACGTCTATAAATCCTGCAGAGATATTACGTATGAGATTTGTAATGTAAATCACGCTGGATTTTACTTACTATTGTTATAAAACTTAAAGGCAGTCATTTTTCCTGGTTTAAAAGACTGCATTCTACTGCAGACAATCTAAATGGAGAAACATAATTTTAAAAATGATTGTCAACTTAACAACTTGTGCTCATAATTATGGTAATTTAGTACATAACACTTAAATTCCTTTTAAATAATGTGAAAATAAAGTGCGTTTGTGTGCGTCATATTTTTGTTTGGATGTGTAATACACATGGCCGTACCATGTATAGTAACATTTGTGTCAGGAATGGATGGGAACCCGATTTAACATAACTAGCAACATTTCTGTCACGAATGGATGTGAACCAGATTTAACATAACTATATATATTTTATGACCTACCACAGAGAGTTTCATATTCTTTGTGAAAAGAAGGACCACGTGTGCAACGTGTGTGGGGCGTAAAATACATGGCCGTACCAGGTATGGTCACGAATGGATGTGATCCAGATTTAACATAACTATATATATTTTTATGACCTACCACAGAGAGTTTCATATTCTATGTGAAAAGAAAAAACATGAGTGTGCAACTTGTGTGGGGTGGGAAAACATATGGCCGTACCATGTATGGTCACGATTTGGATGTGAACCAGATTTAACATAACTATATATATAATTATGACCTACCACAGAGTGTTAGATGTACCATGTGTGCAACGTGTGTGGGGCGGAAAAACACATGGCCACACCATGTATGGTAACGAATGGATGTGATCCAGATTTAACATAACTATTCATATTTTTATGATCATGACCTTTGATCTAGATATAGAGAGTTAGAATGTGTATCTTTTTGACCTTTGACCTATACCTGTCAAAACTAAGGTTACAATATATACAAACTATCTCTCTCTGATAACGTATAATCCTATACTATAAAAGCCTGTACCCTCATAGAATAGTTTTCAGCTATTTTTTTTTTACATGCTTTGTGATTGTTTTAAATAAAGTAAAAATAAACTGGAAATAAGTACACAATTGCATTGGTACAATTTATTTACTGAATAAGCTTTAGCTCATTACAGTTACATTTATATGGCACTTCTCTAGACACTCAAAGTGCTTTATATAGTATGATGAGGTTGGGGGGGGGGGTCCACCACTAGTGTGTAGCATCCACTTGGATGATTAGACGGCAGCCATAGTGCACCAGAACACCCACCACACACCAGCTATTAGTGGAGAGGAGAGAGTGATGTAGCCAACTCAGAGATGGGGATTATTAGTAGGCCATGATAGAGAAGAATTTTAGGACTATTTAATATAGTTTCAAATATTCCCCTAGCCCTGTGTGCCATCTGTTAAAGGAACTGCTGATAGCGGTAGTATTTTAGAGTATAATTTTGGGGAAGTATTCAAATGAATTTGCTGTGTACTGATCGGTGAGTAGCGCATATCAATTGATCCACACTGTACTCTTCAGTGATCCGCACAGGTATTTGGTCCGTACTGCACTGTTCTACTGAGTAGCTCAGTTTGGACCAGCTTTTGAGTTGTTTGGCTTCCCATAAATGAGAAACTGAGTACCGGTAAAGGCAGCTCTTATTAGGTGTCCTATTCCCGCAAAAGTAAATCAGACAGAGAAATTATGAAGGTACAGCATCCCATCACACTGACATCCATACAATGCATTAACCTGTCTTGTTAAAGAAGGTCTTGATAGACTGGGATCCAGCAGTTCTCCTGGCCTCCCTCTCCTTCTTTTCTTTACATTTCTTGTAGCCAGATTTGTGTTTTTTCCTGACAATCACTCAGTCTCCTGTTCTTCCACTGTAACTTCTAACTTAAACTATTCTCAGAGCATCCTTAACTCTGATTGGTGATGTTCACTAGCTTGGGTGAGATTTACAATTTTATTGGGTCCCTCTGCTGTTTGTCACTGACTGAGCTGAGATAATTAATTGGACTAAACCATTTTTAGGGAGGGGAGAGGAGGTATTTGGAAAACGTCTTCCAGGAAATTGCTTGTTTTTTTTTGTGGTTTTCAACTCTCAGGCATACAAGCTGAAGCTGTATACTACTACCAGGAGTGGATTTAGTGATTTGGGGGTCCTAGGCAAAATGTAGGAATGGGGACCTCATTTCAGTGTTTTAACATCGATATTTAAATTTTCAACATTTTATATAGCAATAATTATGGGTGGCCTGGGACCAAAAAGTGGCCCTTTTCTGGCCCTGAGCGGACCACCACACCCAGCCCACAACACGCCACATCACAGCACACTGTTACGCCCTCACCGGCAGATGGCACTGCGGCACGGCTTTAGAGAGTGCGCATGCACGAGAACTCTAGTATACGGACACAAGCCTTTGTTTTGGTTTTGTTTTCTTCCTGTTCCGGTATTGGTTTATGTTCGAGGGTGTCTCATAATTGGTTCCAGCTGTCTGTATTCAAGCGTGATTATGTTGGTTATTTAAACCCCTCGTGTTGCTGTGCACTTCGCACAGAATTATTCATATACGTTAATGAGATGGTGAATGCGTTACGCCTGCTAAGCGGTCTTATTTTCATGTCCTGTTCTCGTTCCATGCCTCAACTTTAATTCTATGTTTAACCTCGTTAATCTTGTTCAGTATAGACTGCGTTTCCTGTGTTTTGTCTGCTGCATGAAAATAAAGACGCTGATCTGTACCTGCTTCTGCCTCACCTCCCATTTCGTAACACACACCGTCTCGTTGATGGTTAGACCAATTTTTAACACCACTTACTAGCATAAAATTACAACACAATACAGAAACATAAATGCTATTTAAGCATATTTATTTGAAGTAGCACTGAACAGATATCAAGTTCGGAAACAAAAGAACAGCATGACAAAGACTATAAAACAATCAAAACAGCATGTTAGCCAGTCAGGGGGGATCATCTGGGTGCAGTGTAGGAGAGCTGCAACACTCATCTCCTATACCAGGGGTCGGGAACCTTTTTGGCTGAGAGAGCCATGAACGCCACATATAAAATGTAATTCCGTGAGAGCCATACAATATGTTTAAAGCTAAATACAAGTAAATGTGTGCATTTTATGTAAAACCAACAAAATTGTACTTTTAAAGTACAATAAGTTTCTGAATTCTTTTTAATAACGTTATGTTGTTGCTAACCAATGATGAATAAATTACTTCTTACCATTAATGCGACTTCTGGTGCTGCATGGTTTTGCTGATGGCTTTGTAGTCTGGTTGATACGTGGTGAGGTTAAGCTTCATGCAGGCGTTGAGACTTCCATGCGTTAAACATGATCGTAGGTTGGTCTTAATGTTCTTTAGATGTGAGAAAGACTGCTCACATGCATACGTAGAGCCAAACATTGTCAGTACAGCAATACTTACACGCTGCAGTGTGTGGTATGTGACGGGAAGAGCGTTCCAAGTTTTGACAATCAGATGGTCCGCGGGTTGAAGTTTTTTAATTTCTCCCCACTTGTGTTTGCTCGCCAACTCTGCTTGCTGTCGTGCAAGTCTTTCCAAATCTTCATTCAGTGACTTGAACTTATTCACCCACATGTCTGAGGCCTTCAGGTCAGCAGCTTGTAGCTCAAAATCTCTGACGGAGACACCGGGGATATAACTCAGGTCGGCGCTGTCCACTGCACACTCGTGTGGATGGGTGATGAACTTAAAAAGACGAGTGTGCTCACAAAATTCTCCAAAGCTCGCTTTGAATGACTGCAGGAGATTAGATGTGAAGCCCGCTATGTAGTATGGTGTGTGTCGAAGTGCCGCTTTATATTTGACCGTTTCATCGATGCGATTTTACCATTGCATATTAGACACACTGCAGAACCTACTCTCTCCACAAAGGCGAAGTCCTCTGTCCATTCCTGCTGAAAAGTACGATACTCATCTTTTTTTATTTTAGCCATCTTCTTCGGTAAAAGGGTTTCTGCAATTAGCTAGCTGACTACTTGATTAAAAGGAGGGAAGTTTACTTCCTGACCTCACAACGACCCGTGTACGTTACGCATTATCCAATAAAAATTTGGTGTTGTCCCAGAGGACAGTTGTGATTGGCTCCAGCCACCCGCAACCATGAACATGAGCGGTAGGATTGATTAAATGAATGGATTGAAATACATGAGAATGTTTTATATTTTTAACATTATTATTTTTTTTTTATTAAAGATTTGTCTGCGAGCCAGATGCAGCCATTAAAAGAGCCACATCTGGCTCGCGAGCCATAGGTTCCCGACCCCTGTCCTATACTGTCAAAATTTACAGACTTTCAGATGTTTGCAATGAACAAAGTAAACAAAAGCAATTGAAATAGTTCAACACAACTAATGTTTCAAGTGGTTTCCCCAAATTCAACTGAAAAGGCAACTTATAATGACTTCTCCAGTCTCAAAATTATTCAACCCCTTCATGGCAAGCATCTTTAGTACTTAGCAGAGCACCCTTTTGCTGTTATAACTTACTGCAAATGAGATGCATAGCCAGACACCAGCTTCTGGTGGTATTCCTGAGGAATCTTAGCCCATTGCTCAAGAGCAATGGCATCCAGTTTAGTAATATTCTTGGGTTTGCGTGCTGCAATGACCTTCTTCAAATCCCATCAGAGATTTCCAATGGGGTTCAAGTGAGGTGACTGTGATGGCCCTGTAGAATCTTCCAGAACTTCTTCAACCAAGCCTTGGTAGAATTTGAGGTATGCTCGGGATCACTGTCCTGTTGGAAGGTCCAATGACACCCAAGCTTCAGCTTCATCACAGACGGCATGATGTTTTCCCCTAAGATTTCCTTATACTTCAATGAATCCATCTTGCCTTCCACTCTGCAGGTTTCCAGTGCCAGAGGATGCAAAGCAGCCCCAGAGCATCACCGAGCCACCACCATGCTTGACTGTGGACAGAGTGTTCTTTCTTCATTCTTATTTTTCCAGACATACCGCTGATCCATTGTGCTGAAAAGTTCAATTTTTTTTCATCGCTCCACAGAACAAAATCCCAAAACTTCTGTAGCTTATTTATATGATTTTGAGCTGACTTTTCTTGTGCTTTTGGGTCAGTAGTGGTGTATGTCTTGGCGTTCTGGCATGGAAACCTTCTGCGTTTAGTACGCGCCTTACTGTGCTCACTGAAACCTCAGTGCCTGTTGCCACCAAGTCTTGCTACAGGTCTTTTGCACTCACGAGAGTTTTTCACAACCTCCCTTCTCAGAAAACTGGTTGTAGCCACTGACAGCTTCTTTTTTCTGCCTCTTACAGGTATTTCATACATTTTTTACCCCTAGCCAGTTCAGGTATTTCATGTGTTCCAACTCAAGTACACCTGGTCCAACTAATGAAGCCCCTGATTAGCATCAAGTGTGCTTGAGACAACACCTGTTTTGCACATGTGTGCTGTTGTGAGGGATACTATTCAGGGGGTTGAATTGCAGAAGAGATTTCAAGGTCTGTATATACTTAAAATGTCAATGGGTGTTCCAAAAAGTGATTTTATCTGGAG
Source organism: Ictalurus punctatus (assembly GCF_001660625.3). Classification (NCBI taxonomy): domain Eukaryota; kingdom Metazoa; phylum Chordata; class Actinopteri; order Siluriformes; family Ictaluridae; genus Ictalurus; species Ictalurus punctatus. The sequence goes on along the minus strand of NC_030418.2, from coordinate 9,119,217 downwards.
TAATAAAAAACAATAGAGATTATGACAGACCTAAATAATGTTTAAGATAAAATGGATAATTGAATATATAAAAAATAAAGGTAGTGTATGTGTTACGGAACGAGACTTGGACAGGAAGTAAGCGCAGGAGGGATGTCTTTATTTGATACTCAAACAAAGGACATGGAACGGAAACACTAATTGAACTAAGGCCTGAACACTCCTTAAACTAATACATGAACGTTCTTTAATCCAAGACATGAACCCTCCTTCAACTAAGACATGAACGTTCCTTAAACTAAGGTAGGAAACACTCATCTAACTTAGGCATGGCATGAACACTCTTAACTGAGGCATGGCATGAACACTCTTAACTGAGGCATGGCATGAACACTCAACTATGGCATGGCATGAACACTCAATTTGCTTGGCTTGGTGTTGCTTTGCTGCAATTCTTTAGCTTTGTCTCTCTTAGTCCAGTCCCGATTTGCGTGGGTAGATTCCGTTTAGTTCAGGTTAATGCCGCGCCACGTGCGCAGCAACACAAGGGGTTTAAATAACTAACATGTTTAATCTAAACCAAAGACACCTGGGTTAAATCAAGGACATCCTCAAACAGAAACTAGAACTTGGGCAGGAAGCGAATGAAAACAAAGAGTCGCGTGAGCCGCATAGCAACCGTGCTACAGTGCCATCTGCCGGCAGTGGCGTAACAGAACCCCCCTCCAAAGGCACCTCTCCCGGAGCGCCAAAAAACCCCCCTCCAATGGGGGTCCGGGGCCGCCGTGAAAGCTGCCACTCGCTGCCACGACGAGGCTGGAACACTGGGCGCCGCCTGTGACGGTGCTGGAATGCTGGGAGGAGTCCCCAGCGGGGCTGGAACTTGGAGGGACTGGACCTGGACTGGAACTTGGAGGGACTGGACCTGGACTGGACCTGGACTAGAAGGCTGGGCGGCATCCCCAGTGGGACCAGACGGCTAGGCGGTGTCCCCAGCAGGACTAGAAGGCTGGTTGACTTCCTCTGCGAAGCAGGAAAGCAGAGAGACGTCCTCCTTAGCGCAGGTAAACAGAGCAGTGTACTCTGGGGGGCAGGCGAACGGAATACCATCCTTCGTGGAGTAGTCAAACAGAACGGCGTACTCAGAGGTGCAGGAAGGCAGAGGGATGTCCTCTGCGGGGCTGGACAGCAGGACAGCTTCCTCGGCTGGGCAGGGCAGCGGGACAGCCTTCTCAGCTGGGCTGGACAGCAGGACAGCCTCCTCGGCTGGGCAGCAGGACAGCTTCCTCCGCTGGGCTGGGGAGCAGGACAGCTTCCTCGGCAGATGAGACCTCCCCGTAGGTCTCTGGCTGGAACTCCGAGGTCACCGGGTTGACCTCCGGGGGAAGCTCCACAGCCGAGACCTCGCTGTAGGCCTCCGGCCAGAGCTCCGAGGTCGCCGGGTTGACCTCCGGGGGGAGCTCCACAGCCGAGACCTCGCCGTAGGCCTCAGGCTGGAGCGCCAAAGTCGCCGGGTTGACCTCCGGGGGGAGCTCCACAGCTGAGACCTCCCCGTAGGTCTCAAGCTGGAGCACTGAGGCCGCCATGTTGACCTCAGACAGGAGCCCAGAGGTTGCCATGTTAACCTCGGGCTGGAGCTCCACAGCTGAGACCTCCCCGTAGGTCTCAAGCTGGAGCTTTGAGGCCACCATGTTGACTCCAGATGGGAGCCCAGAGGTTGCCATGTTAGCTCCACAGCGTCGACTGGAACTGAAACGAAGCTGCTGCTTCTATCCGGTCCAGCCATGTATAATAGAGGTGGAATGGCCAGTCCTCCCTGTCCATTACTTCGATTCCCCTTTGCATACATCTAGGCGGTTTAATTGCCCCAGCTGCGAGAACTCCTTCAGAAAAAGTTCAGAGATCTGGGTGACGTCATAAAGGGCACTAGACCCTGAACATGCCAGCTGCTCTGCCCAATCCCGGGCCGGGCCATAGAAGCGGGATACTAGGAAGCCCAGCCACTGTTTCTTGGTAGGCTTGGGGGCCGCCAGGCTTGCAAGTACACCTGGATGTGAAACAGGAACAGCAGTGGGTGGGATCCCCACCCATACGTTTCCAGCGGGAGTTCAGCGGCCGTCCTCTGTGGAAACTGCACGGACTTGTACTGCGGCCAGTAGTCCGAGCGCCTCCCGACCAGGTGCTCTCCTGCTACTTCCCTGCTTGGGCACGGCATTCTGTTAAGTAACAAGACTTGTACAGGAAGTAAGCGCAGGAGGGAAGTCTTTATTTGATACTCAAACAGAGGACATGGAACGGAAACACTATCTGAACTAAGGCCTGAACCCTCCTTCAACCAAGACATGAACGTTCCTTAAACTAAGGTAGGAAACACTCATCTAACTTAGGCATGGCATGAACACTCTTAACTGAGGCATGGCATGAACACTTATGAACAACATGCTGAATTCAATGGACCCTATGATGTCTAATTTCCACCTAATTAGATTTTCTGCCATGTTGAAATTTTGTCCAAATTTCATGCAATTTTGCCCATAATATATTCAGACCAATCTGCACAAAAGTTATCAAATGGAATTTGAATCGAAGTGAAACTCTTCGCTTGTGACAAGCCAAAAAGTCTGGTGATGAAGTCGCCAATCAAGAAGTGATGCTGTGTCTCATTAACGACTTGCCATGAAACTTGGTATGTGTCTTCAGAACTATGACCTGATGCTACCCAACAAATTTCATGACAGCGCCACCTAGAGGTCAAAAGTTACTCTGACATGTAGAAAATGCTTGAATCAAATGTGTTTTGGCTACTCCTCTTACAAATTACACCCCAAAATCATCAAATTTGGATCATATCATCTTAAGACCTGTCTACACAAAATTTATCAAATGGGTTTTTGATATTGAAAACTGTTTTCCTGCACTGTACCCACAAAAGCAAAATACAGGTTCTTAAAGTCATGTCTCTGCAATGCATTTACATATCAGCACCAAACTAGTTATGTATATTGAGGACCACGCCCTGAATGTACCCAAGAAGTTTTGCTCCAGCACCACCTAATGGTGAAGTGCTATAGTAGCATTTACATTTTTCTTTATATATTACAATATATTACACCTGAAATGGCTTTGAAATACTGAAGTGGTTATTGTAATCTATCTATCTTTTTCCTCAGAACCCCACAAGTTTCAGCCATATGCTTTCATAATTAAGAAACAGGGTAAACGGATTACACCGTCACCCTTGGAATTTAGTTTTCCTAGTATATTCCAACTAGTGTATGATCAAAATAGTACAGCAATGCTAGTACTTTGTACATGTTTACTCAACTCTTCATCACACTTCACCCACAGAGTATTCGTTTACGCTGAGAACACAGGGGGGAACAAATTTATCTGGAGGCCCGAGAAAAGTGGTCCTTCCTGTATATTACAGTGTGAGGATTTATAAAAGCACTACAGTGATGCTTTTTTTTTTTTTTTTTTTACAGTCATCATTATGTATAAGACGTTTCATCTACAGTATAGATCAGTCTCAACACAGAGGGAACTACTTTTCTAGCCGCTCGACTCAGCAACAAGGGAAAACGTCATGATTTCGCACATGCGCGCTGAAGTGGAAACAGGAGAACTGAAGGGTACTGAATTCTCCGGAACACCGGAAGTACTGTTTGTACGAACTGAGCGACAGGAGGACGCAAAAAATACGAGAGAACCATTTGCACCTCATGTTTTTACCATCTGGGGTTCCGTAGGTTTCCGGGGTTACATCTAGATGTCACCCAACTACAGAGACACTTTCCCCGCCCATGTAGTCCCTGTAGGCGGGACCACCGTCTCTTTCACGATGATTGGTTATGATTTGACCAATGGCGACTTACCCTGAACGGCGGCAATATATATATAAAAGTAAACAGGTTTGAACGTTCATAGGGCGCAGTTTGGTGTTTCGTTACGTGGTTTTGTGTAGATGGTAGGATATTGTTTTTTTTTTTCCCCGTCATTATAAGATTTCAGTCAGCAGAGTGGTGGAAATAGAGATATCGTCTATTAGCTCAAATACCGATAAAGGGTTTCGTGAAATTATGGAGGCAAAGTAGTCAGTTAATATACATTACGAGTGAGTTGGTGCCTTCATTAACACTAATCGTTTGCGAGTTAGCATCTCATAGTTCTAATAACAGCAGAGCTGATCATTCATTTTAGTTAGGATAGTTTTGTCACTTCTGTGCTCTAACTTACTTCTGCCGCTTTGCAAGTCTTCTGTTTTGCTTAACGGATTTTAACTCGTTGTTGTTGTTGTTGTTGTTGTTGTTGTTTAGTTAAGCACAACCTGCAGGATAAATGAGCAAAGAGGTGAGTGCCAATTCTTGTTGTACCCCTAGCTATCTAGTTAGCAGCATGTCGCCCGCCGTGTTCTTGTATCGCTAGGCAAATCTAAATGTTTGAAACCTCATCTTTTTTTGGTTAAGGCTCCAGCCGAATAAAGTGCATTTGAAACCTTTTAGATATCACAATCTAATTCTGAGTGGTGATATTCGTGTAAATGTTCTTTGTGTTGGTCGTATAAATGTTTGTTTATACAAATGAGGCTTAGTGTACATGTGTACATTGGCACATCCAAACAAACAAGTGTTTTGATGTTAAATGTTTTCATCGTGAATCCATTCAAGATTTTCAGAAAGATTTGTTGGAATATCATTTATTTGGAATATCACATGTTCAGTAGAAATGAAACTGGAGATTGTTTGTTTGAGCTGAAATAAAATATAAACATGGAATATCATTTATTTAATCAAAACAATACCATGCACCATGTAATAAATGCATTTTCAGAATGAAAGCTAATTTAAATCCTGCGGTCAATATTTTGAAAATTTATTCTGAATAATCCTTTCATTAGTACAGGCCATCTAGAGGGGATGAATAATTTTTGGATATAAATCTAGTAAAGACAGTTTAGAAAAATAGTGTGGTTTAATGTGTATATACTTGCTATCCATTTTATTAGGAACACCTGTACTGCTGCTTATGAATTTGCATTTATGGCATTTGGTAGGTGCCTTTCTCCAGAGTGACTTTTAGAAGTGCTAATCTCTCTTAATCCTTAGATGCATGAGTGGGTCTAAAATGACCTGGTGAGGTCATTTGTTTGCAGTATCTTTTAAATATAATGTGTGTATAATTTCATATCTTGGGTATTCCTCAAACAAGTTTTTTGTTTGAGGTTTTTTGTCATAGTGTAATTTATTTATTTTTCAAGTTTTACTGCTTTAAAAATTTCTCTAGTCTTTGTGTTACTACCCCACTCTTTCATAAGTGGGTCAAAAAAGACCTGCATGCTTTTCTAATGGAATTTCATGGGAACATTTGATTGTCAACTGTTGCTGTCAGGAATATATTAATTGTCAACCACACAAAATATATCAAGTGTCACCCCTCAGGAAAAATATTTTACACAGTAACATCTCATGTAAGTGTGCCATTTTATCTTCTGGAAATATCTGATGTCAACAGGTTGACATACAGTATTTCAACAGCATACTTGCACATTCATGTGTGTGTCTTTCACAACTATTTAGTGACTGTATGGGTTATCATGTGTCAACAAATTAGCCTATCTGACAATCTGGTGATAATTTGTCAGCTTGCGCTAGCTAAGTAAATGTGCTGCTGTTTGGGGGTCCTTTATGTAATCCCATGTATAAGGCCACTATGGCTGTTGGGAGATTTGAAGCTATTTGCTGTGTCTTGTGCTTTGATTACAAGGGGACCAGATCCATCCGTCTGAAAGCCTACCATATGGCAGCCTTCTGTTACATATGGGACCTGGTTCCTGGTAAACTGCAGACAACGATTCATTCCCAGCGTCACTGTGGATGAACAGCTTGTGCCATTCAGGTGGCGGTGCAAGTTTCTACAATATATGAAAAACAAACCTGCCAAGTATGGACTAAAGATCTTCTGGGTTTGTGTTTCACGTGTCCCCTATGCAATAGATATGATAGTTTACACAGGAAAACAACCAGGGGAAGAATTTCAGAAGAATATGGGGTAAAACATTGTCCAGAAGTTGTGCAGTAGTTTTAGAAGCACCGGTCGCAACATCACCAGAGGACCTTTTCATCAGTGTGCCTCTTGTACAGCATCTCTTGGAGAAGGGCCTCTCTACTGTGTTTACTCTAAGACAGAACAAGTGAGACATCCCTCCTGTGTTGAAGGCTTCCTTGTCTGGAGAGCTTCACAGCAGAGTATGGATTTGGTGGCAGCTTTTCCATGGTCCGCTATGGCAGAAAGAAAGGAATGGCTGTTGTGCTCCTAAGCATGATGCACCACAACAGAGTGGTGGATGAAAGTAGCAGAAAGAAAAACCTGAAGTAATTACTTCGACTATATAAAATAGTATAAAAATCTACAAAAAGACCAAAGGATGTGTTTGCACCAAAAAGAAAGCTGTGTCAGAAGTTCCAAAGACTGCAAAGTCAGTAATGTGTGGGAATGTAAAAAGAATGTAAAAACTCACTGATTCTAATACAGGTCTTTTTAGATCCACTTACGGAAGAGTGTAGGGTCCAATCTGAGGGTTAAAAACATGTGCTCATGTTAATTTATTAGGTCAGGGACTGAGTACCATTAGTTTAAGAAAACCCAGTTGTGGTAGTTGGTATGGTATAGTAAGATTTTACTTATTTTAAATTAATACTCTGTAGAAACTTTTCATAGCCTGTTGGGCATGAAATCCTAGCAGTTTTTGAAACGCTTCACAACCTTGCAATAAAGCTTACTTTATTTCCTCCCCACCCTGCCTGTGTCCCAACTATATTGTTTGATGTGAACATCAACTGCATCTGCATGATTTTATGTGTCATACTGCCACATGATTGTTATTGACAAGTTTATGAATGTGCAAGCATTCATTAAGGTGGCCAGTGACTGAAACATCTTTCTGTTTATATGTTCTTACAGGCTAAGAATTTCAACAAGCTTGCTAACAACTATATAATCTATTAACTGTTTTAAGCAGTCAGATTGATTCCTAAAATTCCTCTTCCAGCAGAGTACAATGTCCCAATTACCAGTCATGTCGAAGAGGCCTTTCTCCAGCACCACTGATGGAGAGTATCAACAGCCTGCAACGGTGTGGTTTTGTTCTTTTTATTTAAAAAAAGAAAAGAAAAAATGAAGCAACATGTTTTGTCCAGTCCCTTTCATATGAACAAGTCTTTTTAATCTTTAAAACTTGTATTCTCACCTTATTATATTTAGAAAAAGATCCGGAAAGTTGAGACGGGTCTTCAGAGGCTCAAACCGCCTACTAGTGTAATCCCTCCAAAGTGTCCTGGGCCAGTCAAAGCAACCAGTAAGTGATGGTGCTCAAACAATCGGCTGATTCAAACACCACATTACCAGTTCAACATGTAGTGTGTTGACACTTGCTTCAGATCACTTTTTGTCATGTGCCATACTTGAGCATTAGTTCACCAATGTTCCTTTCTTTTCCTCTTCTTCCCCTCAAACTTCAAAGCCAACAATATTACTTGTGTTTTTAGATGTAGAATTTACTTTTTTTAAAAATCTTGTTTCATCAATAAACTACTTTTTCCAGGCAGAGCAGCAACTGTGGCTGCAGCTCCTTCAAGAGGTAAGTTTGTATTCTTAAAGTCTGGGTCTGGAAAGTAGCGCCAGGGCAATGCTCATGTTCAGATAATTCTTTGCCTGTTTGAGTGGTCACTTGTATTGAATTGATTTGATTTAATCTAAACCCCAATAACTCATAAGTAGGGATAGAGAGGGATGGAGATGTAATATACAACAATTATTAGTTTGTCTATTGCACTTGTAAATAATGAGCATAATATGTTTCTAGTTATGTTCATAAAAAATCTCTGCTGAGTAGTACCCTGAGTATTTCTTAATAAATAATCTGTGGTATGTCTATGTTCATTTAAGGACTTGAATGGTAACAAAGAGCACATCACTACCAGTATTATTTCCTCCCCAAGAAAATAACTATGCCATTTTGAACTCAAAATGATGTGCAAGTGTCCTGTCATGGCTGTACACTGACAACTGAAATGTGTGATTCAAATTACTATGGGAGGAAAGTTTACCAGCTAATTTTGTTTTTAGGTGCTGCAAAAAAAACATCTGCACATGCATCAGTAATTAAAGGTAGGATTAGAAACTAGTTTGCTTGTAATGTGGTGGTTTTATTTTTTATTTTCATTCATTTTTTTTGATGTCTTGTGACAAGTCTGGCTAAACAGTCTTCTTGAGACATTTTAAAGGGCCAGCATTTGTTACTCTTGTAGCCTGAGTTGTTCCATTCAACATGTACAGGAGCATCCAAGAGACCGGGATGGGACTTGAAAGGAAAAGTCATTGATCCGGAGAACAAAGTTCAGAATTACCAGGGCCGTTGGAAGTCTTTTAACCAAGAAAATGAGAACCTTAAAGCATCAAATGCAGAAGTGCATAAAAACAATGCACAGGCCAAAGAGGAGAACAAGCAATTAAAGCAGCGCCTCAGGTAAACTGCACACTACATTTGAATTGAAATGACATGGTTTTGGTTATATGAGAGTGTTTTGCTTTAAACATTATTTGCAGGGCCCTTGAAGAGAGACTAACTAATCTGGTATCTGTGAAAGAGGAGCTAGAGAGAACTATTAAAGAAAAAGATGACCTGACAACTGAAAACAGCAATATAAAGGCATGTCATTGTACCCACTGTATGAAACGAATGTACACCATATTTTTTTTTGAAGAAGATGATGCAGATATGATTGAGCATGCATTTTGGCCATACACAACTGTCTGCACAAATGTGTCCTCTGAAAGTTCAGAACTCACTTTGCTGTTAAGCTGAAACTCTTGCATCTTTTGTGCTAATATTCAAATGTCTTTGTTCACCTTGCTTGTGCCCCTTTTTTTTTTCTTTCCCCTCCCCCCTTCCCTGCTTCTATTCCCCATTAAGAGCCAGCTATCTATTCAGACTTCTGCTCTGGCCCACTGTCAGGATAGTCTCCGAGTGTCTCAGGATACAGTAAAAAGTTTGCAGGAATTGGTGGCAAGGCAGCAGGATGAGCTTCACTGTGGAGAAATGGAACGCAGGAAACTCCATAACACAATTCAGGAGCTGAAGGTAAGATGAATGGCCTACTGTAGAAGTAGTGTTCTAAAACATTCTAATACACGTTTGAATGCTTATTGGAACCAATAAGAATGCAGTTATCTTTAATTTGGGTGTAAAGCAAGTACATGTGGTTAAATGTAAGAGAAATATCACTGGTAGATTCATTAATCATGATCTTGCATGATTTTTGCTTAATGAATCACTTTATTATTGTCTGAAGTAACCTAACTGTAAAGTCTGATATTTGGCAAGAAGTTGACTGGTGAATTTACAAGCATTTCAGCAATCTGATGCATAGAAAAACTTTGACTATACAAATAATTTGAACTAATTTACAGTTGTTACCACTAGTAGTAAACGAAGGTGGTTGTGGGGATGTCTGCAAGGTTAGCCAGAGCATTCATGTTTAGGCAATAGGTAATGTTCATCTGGCAGCACGACTGAAAGTAGATAGACCCTATTCCCTTACTATCTTTTTATAAAACCGTTACACGGATATGCCGTGTATTGTAATAAATCCTTCATGATCAGAGAGACAAAATGTATTTAGGTATGTTGGTTTCAAGAAAGCTTGGTTTATTCTTATTATGCAAGCCATTTTTTAACTAAAAATATTTTGTGGCATAATTACTAGAGCTGCAACATCTAATTGAGAGATCAGTGTCAGCTAATCTCATTATCGATTAGTTGGTTTGCATGCAGCATGGGGTGCATTTACTCATTGTGTTACTGCTGCTCTGAAAATGTGCTCCGGAGAGTAAATATTAGTTGTCCCACATTACGTACACTGTGTACTCTACCGTCTAGTAGGGATGTCACGATACCAAAAATCTAGTAGTTGGTACACATACCACCAAAAGTACATGATACTCAATACCAAAGTCGATACCACGGTGTGGTATAAAAGTAAAATCAAAAACATAGTTAAACACTCCCTGGAGGACATCCTCCTCTGGCTGATACTGGCAAAAAGAGAGCGTGGGGGATATTTTAGTTATTAAACACTGTCTGACAATGACTAATAACAGTGGAGGCTACAAGTGCTAAGGTGCACACCCCTTATACTCTGAATGCAAGCATTAGCTTAAATTCAAAATGGTGGCAGGCCAAAAATGTAATAAAACCATTAACATTTGAGTAATTATTAGTGATATGAGGATACGGATTGAATGGCGATGCATGGTGGCCCATTGGGAGGTAGTTTATAACGTTGCAATGCGTTAGCGTCGTTAACAAATAACTGGCTATCGTAAACATTACATGGAGCATAACGTTAGCTGGTTCAGGTGTTTGAAATGAACGATAGCATCGTTGCACACCAGCTTTAGAGCATCAATTGTCATCTGGCTTGAATGCAAAATATTTCCATATTTCACTTTTACCACCTTTGCTCTCAACGTGTTAGGGCGGAGCTAAACTTGTCACCATCTTCTGTAGTTTTTCCCGTGTGCTTTTAGGCATTCTTCTTCATCTTCAAAACACTTGTGCTATTTGCTGCCCCCATCAGTTCCGGAAGAATTGGTACCTACACTACTGCAGAAAAACGAGTACCGTTACGTTTTAAGACTGTTGGTACCGATGTATCGGTTGTCATGACATCCCTACCGTCTAGTGTATGAATTTTAGAAAGGTAGTATCATCTCAAGTGTGGAGTTTCTGTAGAACAGAAGCACAACAATGATGTACAAGCACAAACTCATGTTCATATCCAAAATGCTGCACTGTGTGCAAGTTGCTTAAGGGGTTTAGTTTAACTTGAGTGATGTTAGTAACAGCAGTGTTGCTCCTCACTCACATGGAGTTGGTGATCCACAGTGCAACATCTGTAATGTCAAATCCAAAGTAAACACAAGTAAAACAATATGCCACCACAAGGTGCAGTGAAAGTGAGGCTTGTTTGGGTTTTGTTTTTTTTTTATATATATATATATATATATATATATATATATATATATATATATATATATATATTATACATACAGTGAAGGAAAAAAGTATTTGATCCCCTGCTGATTTTGTACGTTTGCCCACTGACAAACAAATGATCAGTCTATAATTTTAATGGTAGTTGTATTTGAACAGTGAGAGACAGAATAACAACAAAAAAATCCAGAAAAACGCACGTCAAAAATTTTATAAATTAATTTGCATTTTAATGATTTTTTTGTTGTTATTCTGTCTCTCACTGTTCAAATACAACTACCATTAAAATTATAGAATGATCATTTCTTTGTCAGTGGGCAAACGTACAAAACCAGCAGGGGATCAAATACTTTTTTCCCTCACTGTGTGTGTGTGTATATATATGTGTATATATATATATATATATATATATATATATATATATATATATATATATATATATATATATATATATATATATATATATATATATATATATATATATATATATATATATATATATATATAATATAAAAAACTCCAATTTAGGACTGTAATTTAATTCGCTGCTTTTCGTGCATACATAAAAAATAATGCATATACTCTAATAGTCTTGTATAATTGTACAAATGTGTGTTTGTGGTTTATATTTAATGCTAAGTTTGTGGATTTTATTTTTAAAATAAAAGATGGTACTTGAATGTTTGCCCCTGCCCTCCCATCTGATTCATCCAAAAACTAATCCATTATGAAAATAATTTAGTTGCAGCCCTAGTAATTAATCTTAAGGCCACAATATTTAATCTCTTCTGAAAGTATTGGAACAGCAAGGCCAACTTGTTTTTGCTGTACACTGAAGACCTGTGGGTATGAGATCAAATGATACATGAGTTGGATCGGAATTTCAGCTTTCATTTCCCGACATTTCATCTATATGTATTAAACCATTTGGAACATGGCACCTTTTGGTGGCGGACAACCTGCAATTTTTTTGGTATGCAAAAGTATTGGAACAGTGTCTTAAGGTGGATTTAATATTTGGTTGCATAAGCAAGTTCAACACTTGACTGTCCAGATGAGACTGCATGGTATACTGCTCCTAGTTGAGTTGATGCTCCAAGATGCTTCCTTTTCAGCATTTTATAGTTGACTGCAGTAGCTTGAGCAGGGCAGAAATTTGATGAACTGACTTCAGGTTGGTGTAGATGAAATGGCCGAACCCAAAAACTGGAAGCGGTGACCACATACTTTTAGCCATGTAGTGTTTTGTTTTCCCTGAATGCAACACCACTAGTTTTGAGTAAAACTAGTTCAAACATATTTTACTTCAGTGGTAGTCCAGCTCCACATTACAAGTCAATTTAGAAACCATGTAACTGTCTTTAATAATTTGGTAGGAAATTAGACACTGAACTGTGTAAAAATGTGAATTACCTTAAAGAACTGTTGGGCCAAATGCGGGAATGTTTAATGTCTAAAACTGGGAATAGAATGACTTCATATCCGTGAAAATGCTGGTCTAACAAGAAAACTACATATGCATGTTACATCAGTGCTTGTTTAGCTCTTATTTATTTTCTATTTTTGTAAACCCCCCCAGGGTAACATCAGAGTTTTCTGCAGGGTACGTCCTCTCCTTTCCAACAAGGAAGCAACCATCCCACACATTCAGCTGCCTACTCATGACAAGAAGTCTATAACACTTGCAAAAATGGAAGAGGTAAGTACAAAAAATTGTCAGTAGTGAGACTTGAATTTTACAAGTCTGAAATACAAACTTATTTTTTTTGGTCTGAAACTTTCCTTAAAAAGGCTAACTGTAACATTTTAAAAGGAGGACTTGATTCCTTGTGTCTGTGTAAAAGGCAGCTTTAATGTAGGGTACAGGTTCCAAACTTGCATCGTGAATTGCCCACCTTTTCTGCACGTTAGTGTCTTCTCTTCTGTAGCACACCTGCTTTATCTCAGGAAGGACTTTTGGCTGATTATTTGAGATGGGTGTGTTTGACTAGAGAAAACAATAAAATGTGTAGGACCGGAGGTACTCCAGGTCCAAGATTGGGAACCTCTGATCTAGAGCAGTGTTTCCCAACCAAGGTGCTGCCCCTGTGGTGCTGTCTGAGAGCAGGGGTGCTGTGTAAAAATCCTTCTAACACTTCTAAAATGTGTAAGATATTGTAATATAGCTATATGATCAATATCTGATGTCTGCAATAATGGGCACAGAAATAATGACACATCTGCATAACAATAATAAAAAATTATGTATAAAAACAAATACCCCCCCCCCCCCCCCCCCCCCACACACACACACACACACACACAAAAAAAAAAAGATTATGGACAGATTTCTTAAAAGAAAAGCTCCAGATGCTTCTGGACCATCCTCCTCGTGTAGCTAAAGCCTTGTCTATACTTTCACCTGGCTCCGCAGGGTGAACCTCCACTGACTGTGTGTACACCTCCCCAAATGGATGAGGCGTTTCTACTCGACACGCTCATCGTTGTAATATTCTTAAACGAAAGTTGGCAACTCTGTGTATTCGTCCTATGAACCAACAGGAAGGTGCTAAGAGAAGAGGTAGTTCGTCAGAACAACCATAGCAGCGCTTGCAAACAAGGCGTCTCGCGTTGAGTTCCTGAATGCTGAGGAATTGTTTGACTGTTTTTCAGTACACTTCACTAAAACCCACAGTGGGGGGAAGCAAAGAATCATATAAAACTCGTTAACCTTGAGAGAGAGAGATTTTTTTTGTAATGTGACGTGTATAAAACTAAATTGAACAACCTCAATTTTTTTTTTTTTATTAAACATGGCCCTTTTGCTTTCATTAAATAGATTTATTTATTGTAGGTTCATTTTGTAAATGTTAGCAATTATTGTAGGCATGAGCAAAAAGTGGGTGCTTCTTGCAAATGACATTTCTCACATTTATAAATTCAGGTGATTATGTTCACCCATATTGGCACCCTGTCCAGGGTGTACCCCTCCTTGTGCCGGATGCTCCCTGGGATAGGCTCCAGGTTTCCCTGTGACCCTGAAGGAAGGATAAGCGGTATAGAAGATGGATGGATGTTCACTCATCAGTGCAAATGTCTCCATGTATAAAGACAAAAGAAAGATTACAGAATGATCACTCTGTATGGCTGTCCATCAATGTAAATGTCTCCATGCAGGGCTCCAGGCAAAAAAAATAATAATCTAGGAGCCATTGGCTCCTAAAGCCAAAATATTTAGGTGCCAATTCAAATTTTCAGGAGCCAAAATAGTGATGTCATATGACATGATATCATTGTTAAACGGATACCTCACACTGCCTTTTCTTTCTTTTCTGTACTGTCTGCCTTTGTTTACTCTGCCTCCCATAGTTTACACAATGTGTTCTTTACATACACAATATGTGCAATGTTCAGTATATCATATTTCTGTAAATACTTAAATGTCCAGCTGTTTTTCTTCTTCTTCTTCTTCTTCTTTTTTAATTCAACTATGTACAATTAGTTGTTTCCTGCTTATTCAGGCAGAGTCATGTAGGTTGCATTGAATTTTATTTTCAATTCTCTCATCTCTTTTTCTGCGACTTTATCACTAGCACGTTGCTCTGCTTTCACGGTTGGGGTGGCACGAGGGGCAGACTTAGCAATGACTCAATTCCTGGCGTTCTTATGTTTTTTACTGTCACCATGCTTCTTCAGTTTCTTTTTTAAAATGACTCGAACTGGTAATGAACTCTGTTTTACCAGCAATATCTTGTCCTGCTTTAGCACAATGGTGCAGTACATTTCCCCATTGTCATAACGTAACCAGGCAAGCTCTTGTAGCCAAGCTGATTTAAACAGTCTTGTCGGGATGAGAGCCACAGGGACTGGAGAAGACTCGACTTGCTGCGCTTGGCTGTCATCATCTGTAAAAGATTGCACACCGATTGAAACGGGCTGGGATGACTCAAATGTCACTTGAGAACTTTCACTGGTTGAGTTGGTCTCAACATTGTTGGCATCTGATGTAGAGGAGGCAGGGTTTGGGGGGGCAGGGAATGAGGAAAAAGTGGTATTTTTCGTTTGCGCTTTTTGTTGCTTGTTTCTGTTCATCTATACAGCCGACGCTTCAACCACTGCAGGACAAGAGTGCAGAGTTTATTTATTGGAAACCAAACAGGAGTGCACGCGATATGGCCGGTAGATGCAGGCGCAAGGGGAGATGAGAGTTCAGTAGCCTAACACAACGAGATGTATGGTAATTTCTATTTAATTTGTTTTTAAATTTTGTTTGTGGGTAACAGTGGCCAGTGGCGACTGGCAGAAAAAACATGGTCGCAAAATTAAAAAGTTAGTCAGAGTGGTGACCATTTTAGTCGCCATCTGGAGGTTTAATCACCGTCTGACGGTGTAGTGTAGCGACTGTTTATTTGTGAAGATACTGAAAGTTTTTGGTGATGCACTATGTTTTCAGCTTTGGCTTTATTCCTTCAACAGTATGTACAAAGCAAATCTAAATCGCTATTTTTAAAAACCTTTCCCTGAATTTTGTGCCATCTGGCTATCTCTATGGATGGATCACAGAGCTGCCTGTACAATTGTACCTTTCGGCAAGAACCTCGAGGTGACTCTTAACTTCCGGATGCGGCGCCTTGCAGCAAGTTACAAAAAATGCCGTGCAGACCACCACAAGAAATGAGGCCTTGCGCACTCCGTGCTCGACCACCCACTCTGCAATGTTATTTTTGCCACGCACTCCCTCGTGCTATTGCAGACACATAGAGTATAAACCAGGCTTAACGCTGTCTAGCATTTAGTGTTTGTAAGGTGCCACATATTTAAATAAATAAAAAATTCAAAGGGTGCTGTAACTGAAAAAGGTTAGGAAACGCTGATCTAGGGAAACTAGTTTGTGTGTGTCTCTCTCTCTCCCTCATTCTCTCATTTTCTCTCCCTCTCAGTCGCATGTGGGACGGGCTGCAGAAACTAAAAATTACATCTTCAGCTTTGACCGTGTATTTGGGCCACAGAGCACCCAGAGTGAGGTGTTTGAGGAGATCTCCCTCTTGGTACAGTCAGCTCTGGATGGCTACAATGTCTGCTGCTTTGCTTATGGCCAGACAGGTAGTGGCAAAACATTTACAATGGAAGGTGGTGACACGGATGACACGTGGGGGGTCATTCCACGAGCTGTCCAGCAGATTTTCAAGTCTGCCAACATGCTTCGTGAGCAAGGCTGGCAGGTGATGGTCCAACTATTCCGGCTGAATTAATGTGTTCATGAATGATTAGGTGCACAAAGCACTTAACCAACTCCTCAGTTCCTCCTACCTTAAACTGATAGTTCATTCAAAGATAAAAGTTCTGTCAATTACTCACCCTCATGTCGTTCCAAACCCATAAGACTTTTGTTCATCTTCGGAACACAAATTAGGACCTTTTTAATGAAACCTGGGAAATTTGTCATTTACAGTCCAAGTATTCAAACTTTTCAAGCTCCATAAAGGCACTGTAAAAGTAATCCATGTGACTCCAGTGGTTTAATCTCAAGTCACTATTCACACAATGTCTTCACTTCCTCATGGATGTCTGACTCCGCATTCATGAGAACCACAGTGCGAGAACGGGTTAAAAAGTCAGAGTAGTCAAAAAAGTCCTCTATATTGAAATCTGCAGACATCTTCGTTACACAGATTTGTTTTATGTGACTGTTCAGCGTCCCTCCTGGAAGCGCTGCACTGTTTACAGTCAAGGAAGATGGACTCTATGCGGAAGAGAACATTTTGTGAATAAAGACTTAATTTTAGGGTAGGGGTTTTTTTTTTTTTTTTTTTTTTTTAAATTGCTTCACAAAATTGGGATTAAACCACTGGAGTCATATGGATTACTTTTTATGACGCCTTTATGAACATTTTTAGATACTTGGACTGTAAATGGAGGGATAAATTTCCCAGGTTTCATTAAAAAGGTCCTAATTTGTGTTCCGAAGTTGAACAAATTCTTATGGGTTTGGAAAGACATGAGGGTGAGTAACTGACGGTTCACCCAAATATGAAAATTCTATTGCTTTAATGTAAATTATATAGTCCATAAAAATACCAATATTGTACCTGCATATTAAAGTGCTATTGGAAGCTAAAATGGTGACTTAAAATTGTACTGCATTTGTTTATTTGCAGTATACCTTTACAGCCAGCTTTGTTGAAATTTACAATGAAACTCTGCGGGACTTGCTGTATCTGGGCAAACCTAACAAGAGGCCAGAACATGAAATCAAAAAGACCACAAATAATGGAGTCACAGTCACCCATCTGAATTACCAGAAGGTCACCACTGAGGATGAGGTATTTTTTTGTGTGCATGTGTCCTGCTGTATATTTCCCATTTCAGAATTGTAGATATTCAGTATTTATTTATTTATTTATTTATTTATTTATTTATTTATTTATTTGAGTGATTTATTTTTGCGAAATGACAAGGCTTATCTGGGAGACCCAAAATATGGCACCAGTTCTAGAGTTACACATATAATTGCATTGGTTGAATGCTATCTGTGATGCCTTAATGTGATTGATCAAAGGGTGGGTTTTTTTTAATTATTTTTTTTTGGTTTCCTCAATGCTAAAACCCCTTGCATCTAGATAAGGCAATAAAATTGCCAAAGGAAGTGTAAGTTTCTTGCATATTTGTATTTTCTACTCCATTCATAACATTGACTTTGACACGACGGAACCAGAAAGGGAGGGGGGTGGACATTGACTTTGGCACGACGGAATCGGAAAGGGAGGGGGGTGGACATCGACTTTGGCGCGATGGAACCGGAAAGGGAGGGGGGTGGACATTGACTTTGGCGCGACGGAACCGGAAGGGCTAAAATGCTAACTCGTTTCTGGGTTTTGGCATACAAACTTGTTGCATCGTAGTGAGTGAATTTTGCAGCACAGGTATTGTATTTAAGTTGGGTGTACAGTGCATCACCTTTTTTAAAAATTATTATTAAGACAACGTATCCAATTTGTTTCAGTCTTGTACTATAAGTAACGCATTAGTTGCATTTAATAAACTAATTATGTATCTATATTTATTTTCATACAAAACTCTTGTTTCTACTTGTCCCATAACCCATAGCTTTCTATAGCTTTGCCTCATGTACACTTCAGCACCGGATGGCTAGACCAAGACAGTGAGGGTGAGACTGCAGTGATTGTCATAATGTTGAACAATTCACATGGCTTGCTAACCTCACAGCTAATGTAGCTAATGTTATTTGTGGTTGGGACTGAATTTGGGTGATTTGTCTCTCTGCTTTTGATGTGTGTTCCTGTTCGAGGCTCAAAAAAAATAAGTTAAAACTTAATGCTGTTCTGAAAGTAAAGAATACCTCTGTGTGGTCTGACCTGCACTGCAGTCATCTTTCAGTTGCTCAAATTGCCTTTTTAAACACTCATTCCTTTTTTTTTATATGTAGGCGTGTCTCTAAGTGCACTAATATTTCATAGATTTGATCTTGTATGGTCATTTTGGCCAGCACTATACATGGCACATTTTGGGTATGTTTACATTAAGCATTTGTATTTTACTTGAGTGTCTGTTTAAACATTAATTATTTTATTTGCTTTTAATTTCAGGTTTGCAAGTTGATCATCTTGGCAAACCAAAACAGGTCCACTGCCCGAACAAACATGAATGATCAATCCTCTCGTTCCCATTCAATTTTCCAGCTGGACATTGATGGAGAAAACACTGGCAGAGGCACCAAGTGCAAATGTAAGTATTCTAAGTATTTAATTGGAAAATGGGGAACTTGATTTTCTTTTTAATTTAATAACTGCTTTGTGAAAAGCCATTTTATCCATATATAATGACCCCACACTATTGACATAGTAGATACTGGAAAACTATGCTATTCTGCTTTTTCAACTGCTGAAACCAAGTGCAAATAAATTTGCCAATTTGTTTGGTTTATTATAGATGATTAATGCACTAATACTCAGATTGATATATATAATATAATATAATACACACATACATATATATTACACACATATATATATATATATATATATATATATATATATTTTTTTTTTTTTTTCACACATATATACATGCGCACACATACACAAATGTTATTCAGTACTTTTAGTACACTTGACAGTTTTTATTCCAACATGAATACATGCCTGGTCCCTGTTTTTGTAACAAATGTAGAAATTAAGCTTGTACATTCAGCTGGTTGCTGTGTGGGAAAAGTAAGTACACCCATGGAAATTGTTCCCTTTTTAGACCTATTTGGACAAGCAAATATTTGATCCTCTTTGAAACCGTGCCTATTAATAAAGGTGATGCACTACAATTTGAATTACTACAAAATGTAAATTGTGTAATTTGTCACTGTAGGGAATTTAGCCTGCGGTGGGCGGAGCACAGACACACAGGAGGCTGAGGCTGTTTTAGGGTTGCTTGTGGAGGGATCTTTATTCAAGACAGATGTGAGGGGAGTGCGGGTGCGGGTGCGCGCGTGTGTGTGTGTGTGTGTGTGTGTGTTGAAGTGCGATCGGGCGGTGAAGGTCTTGGCTGTCTTTGGTGACGACCAGGAAGCGGAGCCTTCACTCGCGTCGACTTCGTCTAAAATAACCCCACCAGGAAAAACACACAGCAGCGGTTAGCGGACATGCACGCGTCACAAAATATCGCTTAACACACACCAGCTACTTGCGCACATACTCGGAGATCCTCTTCGTCTCTTGCGCGTGGAATATTGCCCTTTTTATATTCTCCCCTCGCCTGCTCGATGGTGGAATTCTTTCCGCCCGGTGCACCATTCATGAGCCGTGGGTGTGTCGGTGGCCCCGCCGCCCCGTACTCTCTGGCCGTCCAAAACACTGGTGGCGCTGAAGCATCGATGTCTGTCTCTTCAGCTCCTCCCGCGACTGCTGTAGTCGCGGGAGGAGACAGGAGCAATCTTTGTTTCCTGTGCGCCAGCCACCGGCCTGTCACCACAGTCACATGGAAAAAGTACACCCCTGTATCACACCTTCAAATCCATTAAATTGGAATCAGGTGTTCAAGATTGGGTGCCAGTGATTAGAACCTGCTTAGGGAGTGCAGATGGAACCGGTCTTATTTATACTCCACTCGTATATCTAGTGTCTGCCATTCTGTGCGTGTGGTCATCATAACGCTGCCTGAGATTTTCTTTGATTGCACCTTTCATTTCCCTAGCAAGTACAGACTCACCGTCTTCATCATCACAACAAGACAGTATCTCCCACCTCAGTGGTAAGACTGATGAGAGGGTTGTGTGTTTCTCACCACAGAGTGCATATGTAAAAGGACTTGGTGCTCCAAGGACTTCTCTTAAAGTCTCTATAGTTATGTCCGTGACTTTGGGCATTTCTTTCGGTCCTCTGCCAGCACGGCACAGTTTGCTGCTGTTCCAAAAACATTTCGACCATATCATACGATGAATTCCAGTGGGTGGGTTCGTCGTGTATGAGTTTATGTTCTGGGAGTGAGAGGTCTCTGTGTTTTTTGGTGAGTTGGTGTGAGCGCTTTGGTGATCTAGTAAATGCAGATACTGATTTGCGAAGCCTTGACGGTGCTGCAGATACCCTGTTGATGACAACTGCTTTATTTACTGCAAGATGTAAATTGTGGTCGAAACATGGGTTGCATGTGTAATCATCTTTTGAAGGCCTTTTGGTTATTGGATGCATTGTCTGTGATGCCTGGCGTTCTATAAATGTCCAATTTCCATTCTTCCTTTTGTCTCCACCCACCCCCCCCCCCCCCCCCTCCTCAAAGGCCTCCTTCAAACTCTCCCCTGTATGCTCAGTGTTCAGACCACTACAGCCCAAGCACCAGGAGTCCATCTCCCAGGGGGGATTTGAAACTGGTCTAACTGGCAGGAAAACCCTGAAACATCTTGCAACTGAAAGAACATTGTATGGAACAGTGGTCAAAAATTCCAGCAAACCTGGTGGACAATTATGCAAAACACCTACAAGAAGTTATTTCTGCTAAAGGGGGCAATTCATAGTTTTCATGGGAAGTCACATTTTTATAGGAACGCACACCTGGAGGGCAAAACACTGCTTTCTTCTGCTGCCCAGTGGTTATTTTGAGCATATCTGTTTAGCTAAAATGCTGGCTAGTTTGTTCAGGCGGATGCACTAACAGTTTAGACTGTAGGAGTTAGATATTGTGTTAACCAAAATATTACTGCCCTAGAATGCGTCTTACGGTGAACCTGAAACTACGGTTAGTTAATTACCACTCACCTTTCCTCTGACAGTGAAGAATTTCTTGGCTTTCATGTCCCAAATGGCAGCACTATTGACCCATTCAGATCGAAAACACTAACTCTGTACTTTTGTACGCTTTCATCCTGGCACCAGTGTAAGGGGATGGATTGTCCACAAGATATGTAAACATTGCCAAAGCGCTCTGGCAGGGACCTTGCTGTTTTCAGTTATTGAAATACTGTGGTGGATGCTGTATATGGATCGTAAGTGCCCAAAACTGGCAGCTTGTTCAAATTTTTATTCATTTATTTCTCCCCACCATTGAAAGGTGAACAAAATATTCGTGGCTTGAAATGGATGGAAAATTAACATGCCTGTGCTGCAGTTCCATGGAGTGTCCAGTGTTTGCTGCCATTTTGAACAATGTTTTGCCATCTAGGTCTCTGTGCCAGTCACATGACAAACTGTGAATATTAGCTTCTGAGGCCAACGGTGTACTTTTTCCAGAGAATCAGATCTAGAATAAATGGTTGGAAAAAAGCTAATTTTCCTTGTGGTTTTGTTCAACTTTTGTTAATAGGCATTGTTTCAAAGACTATCAAATGTTTGCTTGTCCAGATGTCAAGGCCAACAATTTCCCTGGGGTGTACTTATTATTATTTTTTTTTTCAAATGACTGTAAATCCAAGTATTTCTGCAGTTTGAAGGTAAACAAACGGTTGTCTCTGCTGTTAGTGATCACATACACAGATACTATGCGACAAACCCCTGCCCCCTTTTTCTTACCTGCCAGCTATGATTTTCTTTACCCCCTCCCCCCCCCTCCTCTCCCCCCAGCCTCTCTTTGTCTGGTGGATTTGGCTGGCAGTGAAAGGATCCAGAAAACCCAGTCTCAAGGAGAAAGGTTTAAGGAAATGACTGCCATAAACTCTTCGCTCACCAATTTGGGAATTGTCATCACTGCTTTAGCCAACAAGGTGTGCTTAAAAAAAACAACTAGCTCTGTATACTTTGAGCTGGATAGATTTTTGGACAAATCTAAAATCCTAATTCTCATGACTCCCTTTCATCCACTGGTCTGTTTAGGAGAGCTTTGTGCCCTATCGCAACTCAAAGCTTACCTACCTGCTTCAGGGATGCCTGGGTGGCAACAGCAAAACGTAAGTTGAGAATTGCACCCATGTTAAATGAGAGCTTGAATTTCTATTTTATATGTTCAACTTAAATTGATAACAGACAATTTCTGAATAAGCCTTCTATGGACTTTAGGGCTGTACAATGTAGATAATGTGAAAGTTGGTGGATGTTGCTAGGATGCTAAGAATTAAGATTAAAGTATATAATTTCTAATCTCTGATTTAGATGTTCAACAAAATACAAAAAAAATGCTTTTCAGTAATTGTCAATACATAATTTCTTGAGCAGTGGCCTGCATGTGCTCAGGAGAAAATTGGCAGTTCAGAAGTTGTGTGTATCTGGTAGAAATTTTACACACAACTAATGGTTGCTCAAGGAGTCTCATCGTATTTACTAAAGTGGATTTAATGGATGGATACAGGGACTTTCAAATTATAAACTAACTTGTGATTTGGTTATTTGAATGAAGGAAAACCAGCTTTGCAATGTACTATATAGTTAGCTAGAGAGATTTACATTTTCATTCAACTTTTCCAGCGTTGAAATTGATGGACACAAATCTAGGTGCAGTGTTTCAGGCAATAACATTCATAGCAATAATCATATCTATTAATTCATTTGGTACATTGTCGGGTTATGGAAATAAATAACTGAAATTAATGCAAAGTTAGTGCGAGGTGAGGTGGTGAGCAAAAATGAGCAAGGGAGGCTAAGATAGTCCTGATACAACAATCCCACTTGTGTTTACTTGTTTATTGGTTAACTGCTCATATCAGTCACATTTAATTTAAATGATGTTTATGGATTCTTCAAATGAACTCGGGTTTAGTCTGCATCTGTGTAAAAACTAAGGTCATTTAAAGTTTAACCAGGTGAATGATGTTTCTTTTTGTGTCTAGTTTGATGTTTGTAAATATTTCACCTGAAGAAGAAAGTTTCGGTGAATCACTTAATTCACTGCGCTTCGCCAGCAAGGTCAGTATTTATCTTCCAGTGGTTTATGTTGAATATTATTGCGATGATGCCCGTGTGATTTTGTTGACCTCTTTTGAGATGTTTGATCACTGTGTACTGTTGCAGGTGAATGACTGCATTATTGGAACTGCCACGGCCAATAGGAAGTAGCATTTTGTTTTTCTTCTTTGACCATCTGAAGGCACAGTTACTGGTCCATCTTTATGCTTTTTCAGTATCTGTCTGCCTTGCATTTTTGAAGATGTTTTTAATCCATTTTATTGCTTTATATTTTAATCTCATAATTTTCATTTTCACACTGTTGGTGCAATTACCTGGACATATCAAAAATAAATATTTTTGATCAATGCATTCGTTATAAAAACATTGCTTCTGTTTTATAACAGTACTTTTCATGGTTTCAATTCTTTGTGTATAATTAAATCATAATATATGATTTTTGATTTAGTTTTTCCCCACATGGTTTTTCTGGTCATTACTGCTGTTGGTAAGGGGGGTGTCTAAATGGCTGAAAACTACTATATTAGCCAGTATTTATTTATTTACTTGCATTCTTTGTGATTGTTTTAAATTAACTGGAAATAAATACACAATTGCATTGAAACAATTTTATTTACTGAATAAGCTTTAATTCATTACAGTTGCATATATACACACTTTTCTAGACACTCAAAGTATACGTAGTTGATATACAAATCATAGCAGATATACAAATCTGGTGCAGTCCATGTCAATGAGATGCACTGTAGTACTTAAAGCAGCTGGACACCAGATACTGACTGTTCTATAGGTACATGTGCTTTGGCTACTACCGCTATCAGAAGTTCCTTTAACAGATGGTACACAGGGCTAGGGGCATATTTGAAACTATATTAAATAGTCCTAAAATTCTTCTCTATCATGGCCCACTAATAATCCCCATCTCTGAGTTGGCTACATCACTCTCACCGCTCCACTAATAGCTGGTGTGTGGTGTGCGTTTTGGTGCCCTATGGCTGTCGTTTAATCATCCAAGTGGATGCTACACACTAGTGGTGGTTCAGGAGAATCCCCCCATTACCGCACACACACCATAAAGTGCTATAAAATGTAACTGTAATGAAATAAAGATTATTCAGTAAATTGATTCAATGCAATTGTGTTTATTTAAAACAAGCACAAAGCATGTAAAATAAATAAATAAATAGCTGATAACTATTGTATGAGGGTACAGGCTTTTACAGGCTCCCCCCCCCCCCCCCCCCCCTTTTCAATCTGCAAAACATTTATTACCAATAAATTAACACCAGTTCCACAAGGCCCCTCAGCACACATTTATTTCAATTATTTTATATATAAATAAAAAAATTAATTGGTATACTAATACTATAATACTCTGGCTGTGTATTGGAGCCATAGAGAATTTATTCTTGAACTTTCCATTCACAATACACTTTAGGTGCCTGTTGATGTCATACATTTACATTTGGCAGATGCTCCACTTTCCTCGGATCAGTAGTTCAGTTTTTACCACTGAGCCTTATTCATAAGGCTACCTGTTTTTTAGGTGTTTGGATTAAACCCATGTAAGTGAGCTGTTAAACAGGACAACCTGGTTATGGTGTGCAGATCTTAGTTTTGGAAGCAATTGAGATAATTTATGGGTATTAGACCTAATATAAATAATAATATTAATTAATAATTTTGATAAACATATGAATTTAAAACCCACAACTCTGAAGAAGTAGTAAGTGGTAGAAGATGGATGGATGAATTTAAAATGGGAGGATGAGAGATTGGCAGTATAACGTTCAGATCATTACCTTTACAAAAGCAGTCATTCTTTAAATTATTTGAGTTCTAATATTCCATCGACATATTGTAATCTCTTTTAAGACTGAAGTTTGTGACACTATTGAAAATATAGATTTACCCTAAATGTGATAAATATGAATTGGTAATTATAATATGCGTACCTTGCAATTGTTCATCATGTAGTGTTTTCAAGTGCAACTTTTAATTAAGTAAAACATTCTTAAGTAAAACATTTCCACACCTCATCTCTATTTTATTTATCATCATTCATACACCCAACACTTGTTTTAAAGGCCATAATTTTTTACAAATAATTTATATATATATTGAAGTGGGAGCTTACTAGAAACACAGAAGGAAAAACGGGCCGTATTAACAAAGACTTTTGTCATACCACTAAAAATAGCCCTAAAAATTATTCAATTTAGAGTTTTTTCTTATAAAGTATTTACACTGCCACTGAGAGAATCTTTTACTGAGGAATTCCTAAGCTAGGAGAAAGGGGTGAAATCATGGCTAGAGATGGCATATTTCATGAATGAATAATGACAGTAATTGGCCGATGAGGCAGCAGGGCACAGTAAACTCATTCCAATGCACAATGTCATTTAAAAAATGTAATGAAAATTTTAATGTTACCAATTACCTACTGTTCTCACATGTCAAATACATTTTCAGCAAACTTAGCATAAAGTGCTGTGAAAAAGTATTTGCTGATTTCCTTCTGATTTCTTCTGTTTTTGTGTATATATCATACTAAATAGTTTTAGATCTTCAAACAAAATACAACATAAAACAAAGGCAACCTGAGTAAGCACACTCATGATAACTCTTTTTCAACGTTAGATGCCTTTGGTAAACGTTCTTAGAAAAACATTATTCTTACATTGTTAGTGGAACGTTTTAAAAACATTACTGCATTAAAAAATGTCGACATAAAATTTATTTAAAAAAAACAAAACAAACGGATTTACAGCAGAGTAATGCAATTGATAAATAAATAATAAACAAAAAATCAGTTATTTATTGTATTGTATGTAAAAAAGTTAACAAGACTAAAATAAAATAAAATTAGGGGCTTTAAAAAATTATTTTAAAAACATCACAGTGAAGGAGAAAATATGGAATGCAAAGTGCAGTCTTTTTTCAAATCATCCCCACATCCCTATTCAAATTAATTTCTACGGTTTAGTGTGATCAGGTGGGCCTGGTTTTGGAGTGCGCGTGCATGTCTATCAAACACTGTGGGACGAACCGACCATTGACAAACTCACTTAGCGAGACAGTGCCTTTCAGTTAAGTTGAGTGAGTTTGTTGGTTATATGAATAAAATACATTTATTATCACAATGCTGATTAGCTTAAATTTTCAGCAGGTGTATATTAGTTTTTTTTAATTAGTATCCTCTAGTTTGCTCTTTCAATGTAGCAAAACTGATTTTCATGAGAATGCCTTCTTAGAATTCAACTCAAGTAAATTGGATAGCTAGATTAGAATGTCTCGTACCCTCCAGCTTTCTACTTCATTTGTTGGTCAGTCCATCACAGTGAAATCCTTGTTTGTACATTTGTCGTGTCAGTCAACCAGTGATTTCAGCTTTGACATGTTAAAAAAGCTCCATTTTAAAAATGGATATCACAAGGATAGATCCTGTGGCTCATCTTAAGTTTGCTCTTTGTGACAACAGTCATATGACAAAGGGAAAGAATTCTGTTACAGTTCCTATGAATAAAAACTCAAGAGCCTCAAATTCTTTTTTGTGAGTTTCATCAGGGTTTGTACAAGGAGCTTGAAGTACTTGAATATGGCTTTTTCCAATTTAAGTACTGGAAAACCTTGAAAATAGCTATTTTTATGTAGTGGTGCTTAAAAAGTGCTTGAATTATATTTATTAAAAAAGTAAATAAATACGAAATCACTAAATAACTTTAAAGTGTTTATTTTTTGATAGAACACGAATACAACCCTTTCGCTCAATATATGACTCCCCACTGCAGCCCCTCCCTCTCCTCCTGCTATAGAGTGGTGCAGGGATGATGTCATTTTGTATACCAAAACCTGGAAATGAGTTAGCATTTTAGCCCTTCCAGTTCCATCTTCCTGAAGTCTATGGGTTTTTTGAATGAGATTTTTATTAAAAGCCTGAAATAAGGTCTGTGGTGAACACAAGCGCAAAATATTTTGATGTGGTAATTATTTATTTTTTAACCGGCCAGGGGTATGCATGCACAATATACAATAATTTAAACATACCTCATAATAATAAGCTTTAGAGGCACAATTATCAAACATACATATTTTTTGAAACTTTAAAACTAGATCAAAATAAAACTTCTTTATTCCTCAAAGAAGAACAATCCAAAAGAGATGCACATATAAACAACTTGAATTTTCTCAAAAATAATGCAACATGGGCACAATTCCCAAAAAACAATGCGCATGAAGATTCATCCAGTGAGTAAGTCCGTATTATTATACTTGTTTTAAATCAAGTTTGGAAAAAATTGTGACCTCGACTTTTATAGCATACGGTTAGCTTTTTATTTCTGGAGATTGTATTTAGGCTTCAAACTTCATAAAAGTTGTGTTCATTTGTGAAATTACCTTGATGGACAAAACATGTTAGTATTTAAATCTTTTTTTGACCACAAAGCTTATTTTATAAGATAATGCAAAGCCTATGGGAAAATCCTATTGGGTTTTTGTTGAGGGAACCAGTGTGATGCGAACTTCTCGGTTCCGGTACAAAATGATCATCATTCTTGCACCACTCAATCATTTTAACAGAGACAACTCCAGTCCACTTCTCAGCGCCGCAAGCGCAAGGTCCTGCTTTCCCCCTGGAGACCAACCTCTCTGCAGCTACCAAAACGTTATTACAATGTTTCATTCACTTGTTATGTAAACGTTATGTAAAATGTTATTGTGACATTTAATTTTCACTATGTACAAAAGTTTATATAACGAGGAATGGAATGTTCTAACAATGTTTTGAAGAACATTTTTATAACCTTAGAAAAACATTAAGAGAACAGTTATTTAACGAGGGAATGGAATGGAAAGCAATTATCTAATTATTGACCTTATTTTGAATAAGACAATATTGTGATCAAGGTGTTTACATGGGTCACTTTTAGAATATTCCTTTCATGTTCCCATTTGACATTATAGAACACAGTTAGATTACGCCACACATCATTACATCCCCATGCCACGCCGTCCGACGTTCCCTCCAGAATTTCACGTATCAACATACAGTTCGTTTTTGTTATGGTACCGTATATAGTTTTGCCTGTTTCATTTTTTATTTTATGAAAGCTTCAACTGCAGTTAATTATTTGTCATACTATACGTGCAAATAGACTTCTTAAAACCATGGGCTGTGTCCGAAACCATGTACTTACCTGCTATATAGTAGTTGAAATATGTGTATTTCTCTCTTGTTTGCCGTTAAACGGTTGAGTGCTGCCATGTGTGCACGTGTCCTGTCGCAAAATGTGTTGAAGACTCCCACACTACGTTAATAGTGTGATTAAGGTGTTAACATGTCTGTAATACACATTGATAATGCGACTTAAATAGGAGTACTCCACATAAGTCTTAATTCAAGTCTTAGTTCAATTTGACTTTAGTCGGATTAAGGTAATCAATAATCGATTCAATTCAATTCAATTTTTTTGTATAGCGCTTTTTATAAAGGACAGAAGGAGAGAGGGAGAGGGAGGTAAAGAGAGGTAGAGATCATTATGTATGCTTACTATCCTGTGATGTATAAGACTGTGTACATTGGGTAAAAGAAAGTCTATTCATGGTAAGCTTGAGTAAACAAATACGTTTTCAGCCTAGACTTAAACACTGAGACTGTGTCTGAATCCCGAACACGAATTGGAAGACTGTTCCATTACTGTGGGGCTTTATAAGAGAAAGCTCTTCCCCCTGCTGTAGCCTTCGCTATTCAAGGTACCAACAAATAGCCTCCACCTTTTGCTCTAAGTACGGGGGCGAATCATAAAAGACCAAAAGTTCATTCGGGTACTGTGGCATGAGACTGTTTAGTGCTTTATAGGTTAATAGTAGTATTTTATATTCAGTGCAAAATTTCACTGAGAGCCAATTCAGTGTGGATAAGATTGGGGTGATGTGGTCATTTTTTCTGGTTCTAGTAAGGACTCTTGCAGCTGCATTCTGTACTAACTGGAGCTTGTTTATGCTCCTACTGGAACATCCAGATAGTAAGGCGTTACAATAATACAGCCTAGAGGTGACAAAAGCATGAACTAATACTTCTGCATCATGTAGTGACAGTATATTTCTTTATTTTAGCAATATTTCTGAGATGAATGAAGGCTATCCTAGTAATATTATCTACATGAGCATCAAATGAAAGACTGGGGACAATAATCACACCAAGTCTTTTACTGCTACACATGATGAAATGGAAAGACCATCCAGAGTTACTATATAATCAGAAAGCTTACGTCTAGCTACACGTGGTCCCAATACAAGTTCTTCTGTCTTGTCCGAATTAAGTAAAAGGAAGTTAAAAAGCATCCAGTGTCTAATGTCCTTTACACATTCCTCAACTTTATGAATCTGCTGTGTGTTGTCTGGCTTTGCTGAAACATACAGCTGTGTATCATCAGCATAACAGTGGAAACTAATTCCATGTTTACGAATAATTTGACCCAGAGTTAGCATATATAAAGTAAAAAGCGGAGGGCCTAAAACAGAACCTTGTGGAGCACCAAATTTAACCTCGGTATGTGTGGAGAAGTCGCCATTTATAGCTACAAACTGATAGCAATCGGTCAAATAAGACCTGAGCCAGGAAAGGGCCATTCCCTTAATGCCAACAATGTTTTCTAGTCTAGAAAATGCTTTGGTTTGTGGTGAGTGAATGTGAACCTAACAGGAGGTTCTTACAGTTCAGTCAATTAATTCTCTTAATATGAATTAACATTGAATAAGTTAAGAAATCTTACTTTAATCTTCAGAATTTAATTAATGTGTTAATGTTAATTTGAGTAATGTGTTTCTATTTATGAGACCAGTTACTGTGAAACAACTTGTTGAAATTGAAAGAACAAAGTTTTTATTTGCATTTCTTTCAGAATTGTGGAATTAATTATTATAATGTTTAAAAACTATTATAATTAAAAAGAGCGAGGGGTAAGTGATCAGCTGAGTGAACATCTGTGCAGGCCTGTTCATATCTCTCTGACACACTTACATTTATTCAAATACTGTAAGAATGATAACATTGTAGTGATCTGTAAATCCCCATGGTGCTCTCGTTGTTGTTAGAATTTAATTTCTTATGTTACTAGAATAAATAAATGACACTTCTAAAATGTTCCGATATACAGTAAGCCAGAAAAAAGTGCAGCAATAGAAGTCAGTCATCTAACAGCAGCATCATGATAAATGCCCGCTGGTGTATACGATTTAATATGAAGTGTCCATAGCGATCATGTATGTAACACATTATGGTTCTTCAGAGCAAAAAGGCGAGATGAGTGGTTGATCATAATTAGCATGGACATCATTTAGCTTTGTACAGAAAGTTTTAAGTTATTTATATTGGTAATTATTATATGATATAAATTTAATATTGAAAACGTTACGGACATGACAGCACTGAAGCGTTGTGATGTCCTAAATATAGCCCTTATAAATTCAAAAGACATTGCTGTTATGACAAAGTGAGTGTATTTATATCTAAGACATTTGTTCATCTTTCTGCAAAATGCTTATTGTTAATATAAAATAAAAAAAGGTTTTTGAACGCTTTTTAAAACATGAAATATGGCTGGTTGAAAATGTTATTTTAATATTGGTGCACACCTCATATGTGGTGGATAAACAAGTCAATTTCCTTAAAAATTCGATTACAGCGCATTAATGCAGTAAAGTACAGACCAAAATGGACCACTTATAAAGGGTTTTGTACTTTTGTGAAGAACATTATTTTTTAAAAGGTATGGTTGACATTTGCATGGAATTGCTCAGTCATAATACACACATACTGATTAGTACATACTGTTTCAACAGCAATGCAGTATGTACTGGCTTGAATTCTGTATGTACTGTCATAGCATGCGATTGCGGACACAGCCTTACTTCCTGTACAAACCTACATAGGCTTGTAACAAAAAACCCCTGCCTCTGGTCTTCACTGGCTGATCATATATTTAAAAAAATATATTTAAAAAAATGAGAGAGAGAGAGTTTAGCCATAGCGAATCTTATTTGTGATGAATGTTTTAATGCCAGTTTGTACATATTGAGGACTTAATATTAGTCTCAAGGCATTGAACACTAAAATTACTTTTAGTGTTTGTTGTTTGTGTGGCATTACCAAGTGGAAGGAAACTTTTATCCAATTTTAGTAAATCCAACTACGCCACCCTGGTGGAGAATCAGGGAAATACTCCCAAATAAAGGCACACAAGTTTTACCAATCGAGGCAAAGAACATGAGCATGAGACATGAGTATGAATATAAAAAATATATATTATAACACTTAAGCATCATTAAGCCTTAACACAAATATAAAATCGCCCTCCCATAAGAATTTTAAAAAACTAAGCACTTCTCCAGGCCCAGGCTTGGATGGAACAAGGCAGGTCAGCTACAGCTCGGAAGGTCATCCACACCCACCTTAATTCACACCAAAATCATCAAACACTACCTACACCATAAGGAAGTTGTGTTGACACACTGAGCATGCTGTGAAGCACACACCACCGAATGAAGGTAGTTAGCCTCCCTTGTCCCACACCAAGACTGACTAGCTCCTGGAGAGAAAGAAAAGAAAGAAAAACACCAATTAACCCAAAATTTCACAACACGTAACAAACAAAAAACAAAAATATTACAGACACCATGGTGTGGTGGCTAGAACACCCAGGCCCACCGACACCACCACATGCAATAGAGGCAGTTAAACAGCACCTAAGCAGAAACAGAATTATGGTAAACCATAACTAAAAAAAAAGTATAGCCACTATAGCATGGAGACAATAGGACAAAGCCACAACATACACCCCATCATTAAGGTGATTGTGTGGGAAAACAAACCTGAAAGAACAGGTTTGAGGCTGGAAAACACACCAATTTAATAGTGAGCCCCTCACAACCCCTGGCTTGTGGTTGCAAGCCAAAAATATATCCAAAACTAAAGTCAACGAAAGCAATGAAAAATAACAGAAAAAGGAAAGAAGACAGCACAAACAGAGAAAAGCAAAATAAATATTACACCAGCAACAAGTAAAGCTGATATGCAACACAGTGGAGGCGAGGCATGTAAACAGACATGCCAAGCGTGCTGCTAAGCAACATGACCAAAGCAAAGACCGTAAGTGAACCAGCCCAGC
Source organism: Ictalurus punctatus (assembly GCF_001660625.3). Lineage (NCBI taxonomy): Eukaryota > Metazoa > Chordata > Actinopteri > Siluriformes > Ictaluridae > Ictalurus > Ictalurus punctatus. The sequence goes on along the minus strand of NC_030418.2, from coordinate 9,086,701 downwards.
AAAGTGCCCATAAGCAAAGCTGTCAAGCAAAACAAAGCAGAACAAAGCAATCAAGAAAACGACGGTCAAGCAAAACAGCAGTGGCGTCACATGTAGAGTCTCGGCATTGTCTTAGAGAAGATTAGGTGCTCAACTCCCCACTCTTACCTTAACACAAAGATCGTAGTGTCAAACTAAATCTACCAAGTTCCAATGTGAAAAAGGGAGAGGGGTACTTAAACTTCGGTTGAACAAACACCAGACGCAAAGTTGTATGATTACTCACAGGTACTGGGGCTCAGATAGTTAAATCACTTGTCCTGCCACATTTGCATAGTAATAGTAATTCTAATAGTTAACATATTTCTTAAATTCTCACACTATGCACTAATGATTTAGGTTTATATAAAAATATTTTCATTATTTTACTGATATTTGTGTCATGTTTACAGTCATTGAAATCTATCCCACGCTACTCTATTAAATATTATTTATTAATTAAAAATGTAATTCTTCTGTGGTTATTTAAGCTGTCAATAATATGAAATATTTATTTGACTTTGCCATAATATTTTCAGTAAAGGACAACTAACAATAAAATATTAAATCCATGAAAATGAATGAACCCATAAAAAGTTCTAGATAGAAACTTTTCACAGGACACAAAGAACCTTGTAGGGTATCCAAAGCTGCATCTCTCATGCGTTGTAGCTGTGTAATTATTTTTTAAATGTTTTTCAAAGGACCTTATAGGGTTCTTTGATTGAAGCCCTTAAAAAGGTTCTATATAGAATGTTTTCGGGGTTCCAAATATGAAGCATTCTATAGAACCCTGTAAGGCTCTATATTGAACTGTTTCTTGTAAGAGTGTACCGAAACAATTGCAGTAGCTACTGTCAAAGTATGCAGTTTTGGATACGTGGTATGTCTATGGTTCCATACTGCAGAATCTCAGGGAATCAGTAGGTCGCACTAGCATTTCTCACCTAATGTTTTACAAATACTGAAAATTCAGACACACTACTCCTTTGGCGTACTGCTTTTTGCCTACTGTGTAGTAGGGTAGTAGGGATATTCGGGTTCCCATTTACTATGTTGAGAAAGAAGGGTTCACTAAGTTGTGCAAAAATAGTAACGGCGCCATTAATAGCAACAGCACAAATAGTGCAAATAGTATTTTTTTAAAATCATTTCTTTAAATATTCTTTATTTGAAAGAACCATTGTTTGCACTCTTTGCTATAATTGGTGCTATTACTATTTTTGCACATCTACATTTTCCAAAGTCTATTCTAATAAATAAAAAACTTAGAAAATTACTCAATTTATTTATAATTGCATATGTATGAACAAAAAAAATCATTAGCAAGAAATTACACAGAATGGTGCGAAAACCAAAAAACATCCTGTGTGTGGAGGGTCTGCAGGCTGAAACAGCTTGTTGATAAGAGAGATCAGAGGAGAATGAATAGACTGACCTGAGCTGACAGGAAGTCTATAGTATTTTAAATAAGCACTCTTTATAACCATGGTGTGCAGAAAAGCATCTCATAATGCACAACACATCAAACCTTAAGGTGGATGGGCTACAGCGGCAGCAGAGAGAGATAGTTTGTATATAATGCAACCTTAGTTTTGACAGGTATAGGTCAAAGGTCAAAAAGATACATATTCTCACTCTCTATATCTAGATCAAAGGTCATGATCATAAAAATATTTATAGTTATGTTAAATCGGGATCACATACATTCGTGACACAAACGTTACCATGCATGGTACGGCCATGTGTATTCCAGGCACACACACACGTTGCACACATGTTCTTTCTTTTCACATAGAATATGAAACTCTCTGAGGTAGGTCATAAAAATATATGTAGTTATGTAAAATATGGATCACATACATTCGTGACACAAACGTTACCATACCTGGTACGGCCATGTGTTTTCCACCCACACAAGTTGCACACACATGTTCTTTCTAACACTCTGAGGTAGGTCATAAAAATATATATAGTTATGTTAAATCTGGGTCACATCCATTCCTGACACAAACGTTACCATACCTGGTACGGCCATATGTGTTCCACCCACAAACGTTGCACACATGTTCTTTCTAACACTCTGAGGTAGGTCATAAAATATATATATAGTTATGTTAAATCTGGATCACATCCATTCCTGACACAAACGTTACCATACCTGGTACGGCCATATGTTTTCCACCCACACAAGTTGCACATGTTCTTTCTAACACTCTGAGGTAGGTCATAAAAATATATATAGTTATGTTAAATCTGGATTACATCCATTCCTGACACATTGTTAGGATTTCTCGGAGCAGACATTGTAACAGATAGTTGCAGAGTTTCTTCTGTGTTTTAACTATGACATCTTAACCATTATTTTAACACTGAGACACACGACTCCCTTTAATTCGTTAACAAACGCATTTGTAAGAATTCTGGTCAGCAAAACCCCCAAAAGAACACCTGTGTCTCTCTCTCTCTCACACACACACCCCCGCACACCCACATGGTCATCAGAGGTCATAAATGTACTGCTGGGACATGGGATGTCAAAGCATAGACAAAAGCTTATGTATTTAGCGATAGTTCTGTGTAAGTATCCTCGTTGGCGAACCATTTTCTGAAATCTTGTTTATAGTTTAAACAAAATGCACGACTCTTTTAAAACACCGTCTTTAAAAAAGGTTTTTTCACCCTTAAAATAACCTGGTTAGAAGGTAGGATATGTAATACATATTTCCATTTTCTTCAGACATATTGTCACTTCAGTCTCCACACCGAATAACACCGATGGTTTTGACCTTTCTTTCAGTAAAAGAGAACAATGACATCATACAGCGTTGAAGGACTGTAGAAATGTTTTACACATCACAGTGTTTTTCTCAACAACGTAGCCAATAAATAGTTCAATTATTTCACAAACCTCAGTCTGTTCATTTCTTGACAGAAGGATTACACATAGATCATACACATAGGGAGCTACACATGCATAACATGTCCAAAATTCTAATACATCTACCACATTCAGTCACCAGATCTAGTATTTTCTGATAGATTAGTTACACAAACTAATAATTACCACAGATGTAATTTCAAAAACAAAGATTCACTTAAACCACAAATGTACACATTGGTAGGGATCGTTAAACCCTGAAACACACGACTCGTCCCTTAATTCATTAACATAAACACACTGTAAGCATTCTGGTCAGCAAACCCCCAAGAAACACATGACTCTCTCTCTCTCTCTCTCTCTGTCTCTTTCTCTCTCTCTCTCTCTCTCTCTCTCTCTCTCTCTCTCTCTCTCTCTCTCTAACACACCCACCCACACGCACGCACACCCACACACCCACATACACACACACTTCAGACACTGTCACCAGAGCTCATAAATGTAAAATTTACACTATCTACAGAACTGTCACCACGGGAAAACACATGTGTAGGACAGTGTGTATAGGCCTACAAGACATCGCCCGGAAAATGTGTCTTCTAGTTTAAACAAAACTCTCGATTCTTTTAAGCAGCACTTTAAACATTTTACATCCTAAAGGGTTAGGTTTAGAATGCATGTCATGCGCGCGTTTCTTATAAAACACCGTCTTTAAAACGTTTACCTCCTAAAAGGACCTATTTAGAAGGTATCTAAAAACTTTTTTTTTCTTTTCTTTTTTTTTTTTTTTTTTTACATTTCTTCGGGTATATCAATGTTTTAGAGTATTTATTTCAGTAAAATTTTATTCAAAGTCATGCCATTTTCTCAAAAGTGCAATCAATAAAGTTTCATTTATTTCACAAGCTTACATTCTGCTCATTTATGTTCACATTCAATCATCATGTATTTTCTAACAGCGGAGCTATACAAAACTTCTTTTTGCTTCTAGATCCACTGCCTTTGGACTGTGGATAGTTCTATGAGAGAGATAAAAGTAGTAGACACAGATTGTTTATTTTTTGTCTATATTGCTCATTTCATTCAGTGCTTTAACGTCTATAAATCCTGCAGAGATGTTACGTATGAGATTTGTAATGTAAATCACACTGGATTTTACTTACTATTGTTATACAACTTAAAGGCAGTCATTTTTCCTGGTTTAAAAGACTGCATTCTACTGCAGACAGTCTAAATGGAGAAATGTAATTTTATAAATGATTGTCAACTTAACAACTTGTGTTCATAATTATGGTAATTTAGTACATAACACTTAAATTCCTTTTAAATAATGTGAAAATGAAGTGTGTTTGTGTGTCATATTTTTGTTTGGATGTGTGTGTGTGTAATACACATGGCCATTCCATGTATAGTAACATTTGTGTCAGGAATGGATGGGAACCCGATTTAACATAACTAGTAACGTTTGTGTCAGGAATAGATGGGAACCCGATTTAACATAACTATATATATTTTTATGACCTACCTCAGAGTGTTAGAAAGAACATGTGCAATGTGTGTGGGTGTCTGGAATACATATGGCCGTACCAGATATGGTAACGTTTGTGTCACGAATGCATGTGATCCAGATTTAACATAACTATATATATTTTTATGACCTACCTCAGAGAGTTTCACCTTCTATGTATAAAGAAAGAACATGTGTGCAACGTGTGTGTGTGTCTGGAATACACATGGCCGTAACATGTAAGGTAACGTTTGTGTCACGAATGTATGTGATCCCGATTTAACATAACTATAAATATTTTTATGATCATGACCTTTGATCTAGATATAGAGAGTGAGAATATGTATCTTTTTGACCTTTGACCTATACCTGTCAAAACTAAGGTTACATTATATACAAACTATCTCTCTCTGGCAGCAGATCACATCAGATTCCACTCCTGTCAGCCAAGAACAAAAATCTGGGGCTATCATGGGCACAGACTCACCGAAACTGGACAGCTCAAAACAATCTGGCCCTTTTCCTCTGACCTCTCTTATCAACAAGGCATTTACACCCACAGAACTGTCTCTGACTCAGTGTTTTTTGTTTTCCGCAAAATTCTGTGTAAACTCTAGAGACTATTGTGTGTGAAAATCTCAGGATATCAGCAGTTTATGAAATACTCAAACCAGCCCATCTGTTACCAACATCCATGCCATGATCAAAGTCACAGAGATCACACTTTTTCTTCATTGAAGAGTTTCTGACCTTTATCTGCATGATTTTTTTTTTTGCATTGTGCTCCTGCTGATTAGATAACTGCTTGAAGTGCAAGTGTAAAGGTCTTCCTAACACAGTGGATGGGGAGTTTTCCAGTAGAAATATTTTACTTGACAATATACTCCCCTCCTTAGAATGTACAGAAAAAATGTCGATTTTTGAATAGAATATATTTAAAAAAAAATTTTAAAGGCAAAATTTCTACCATGAATTTATAAACAATTATAAATGTTGTTATTCTGATAAATATAGGTGTTTTTTTAAGGCTATACAAAACATATGATTTGTTTTTTGACACTTCTGGAAGGAAATGTGTTAAAATTGTTTTAAGCATCCAGGCCTGCCCTTTAAGCCTTAATGGATTACTTCGTGCTGGTGTATCTTAACATCTCCACCTCCACCCAATGATGCATCATTAGAAATGCACATGCACACATTCTTTCAGCCAAAGAGAACCAGTCCTAGCATGCTCACCTGCACACACCACACCCTTGAACACGAGACACAGCCTAACTCAACTTAGAACTTAAGTCCAAATGTAATGCTCAAGATGGCTCACAGTTCCACATTTAGGGTCAGTTTATAATAGGAAGGGTTTGAGTCTGTCTTATTTTTTAGGGGGTACCTAGGCAAGTATAGTGTGCATGCAGAACATTTCAGGTTTAAGACTTTGCTTAATTTTTATGGGGAGGAGAAAGTGGCAATTAAAAAAAAAATCCCTCAATTTTGGGTTGAATATCTCTGGTGGGGGATCAGATACGAACCTGAAATTTTGTCAGAAATAAGTTCTCTACAGTGGTGCTTGAAAGTTTGTGAAGTTAGATATTTCTATATATCTGCATAAATATGACCTAAAACATCATCAGATGTTTGTCCAAAAAGTAGATAAAGAGAACACAATTAAATAAATGAGACAAAAATATTATACTTGGTCATTTATTTATTGAGGAAAATGATCCAATATTCCAAGGAGCTAGGCCCATATTGAGCCGAGATATTGAGATTTTCGTAAAAAGCTGTATAATCAGAATTTGCTGTGTGCCATGACACAAAGATTGCCACTACTGTTAAACCTAGTAAAGTAATTTTTTTTTTTTAGGAAAATTAAAAACTCGCACAATCTGATTTGACCATTTGTGATGGGATGACCAGTGAGTTGTTTTATTTTACACTTTTGTTGTACACTTCTGACAGGAAATGTTTTGAAATTGTTTTAAGCATCCTGGCCTGACCATTTAGCCTTCAACACTTAATGAAATACTTCTTGTTGGTGTATCTTAACAAAACATCTCCTCCTCCACCCAAAGATACATCATCAGGAATGCACCTGCACACATTTCTGAGCCAAAAAGAACCAGTCCTAGCATGCTCACCTGCACATTCCACACCCTTGAACATGAGCAAACAGCCTACCAACCTAAATTATAGAAATAAGACAATGTTATGTTATCAGAAAAGCTTATCAAATGTTATTACACTGTTTCATATATAGTAGTTATACAATAACAAACAAATATAGCTTCTAAAGTTACAAAACAATCCTTCTGAAATCAGCAATACATTGAAATGTGTAAACATGGAGACCAATCCTCAATGTACACTATAATAATAGACCTTTGTTGTTCTTTAAACATCTCAGTTTCATAAAGCCAATCATGCACATTTTGATCTTCCTGACTTCCTTGCTTGCCAACTTTATTTCTGCCTCTGTTGCCAAATAAGGATCTGTCTGTGTTTCTCTTGTCTAAAACCTACCTGTATTTGGCTTTCCTTATATGGGAGGTGTTTTTTTATGCTGCTGAACTTTATTAGCAATTATTTTACCCTGGCAATCATTAGCTGTAAACTCAATTGTTGTATAAAATTACATATTTATCCTTTATCATAAACAGACAGTATATTTATCCACATAGCAAATTAGTTAAGATTTGGATTCATTTAGAATATTCATTTAATTCTAAATGTACGGAAGTTTAAATTTGTCCTCAGGCTATCATCCATTTGAGGCAATAAACACTTTGAGGAGTCTAAAGTAGGTGTGTTCATCTCTTCACCAGCTCCTTCAACTCTTCGTTTTCTCACTATCCACCACTTTTCCATTTGCAGCAGCCACTCATTTTTTCAGTACGTCCCTCCAAACCAAGGATTGTTAGACATGGTGAGTAGTATTTTTCCCCACATAATTTATTTTTAGCATGATTCTTGATAAAAACACGCTGGCAGTGAAAAGTCAAACAACTGAAATTATGTGGTCTTAAAAGCAGTGGTAACCTAAATAAGAATTTGTTGAATGTTTTCCTAATAGAGAATATATTTGAGGTATTGCATGGTAAAATGAGTTATAAGTGAGCTACATTTACATGGGTGAGTTAAGGTGTGCCCGTCTGCTAGTGCTGACGCGTTCTCAGTAGAAAGGAATGTGCAACTAAAGACTTACCACTCTCTTGATGTAAAAACAAAACAAAAAACAAACAAAAAATTAATTGTTTACACACATCTACTCATTAAAGACAATTTTTCTAATCCTTAAAATTTTGAACTTTGAAGAACATTTTTTGAGGTTCCACAGCCTTGTTCTTCTTCAGCTATAGTTTGATAATGTTGTTGTAAATTGAATAAACCTAACATATTATTGTAAACTCTTTAGCATATTCATTTCTTTTATTTTTTAAACCACCTTTTTTATATGTATGAACTTTAATAAAGCTGTAATAAATTGATTAAACAGGCTATTTTGAAGAACAAGCCAAACTTGTTCCATACAAGTTTCTCCTTTAAAGTAATGGCGGAGCCTCTGTCTATTATGTGCTAAAGAAAAATTGGATTGTGACACAAAGAAAGGGTTGTATGCTTTCAGTTTGTTTTTCAGATTGGTCAGGTTGTGACCATTTGGTGAAATGTGCAATGTAGAAAGAATTTACATTCTTGTCTGTGCTAACTTTATTTCTGTTTTAAGTTCCCTACTGATTATAATCCAGTTTTGAAAAAGATGCAGCTTACCTGTTTGTACTTTTCACATGATGTAAAATTTCTCTTTCTTTTCTTTCCAGGCTTCTGGTGTGGCTGTAAGTGATGAGGTAATCAAGTGCTATGACGAAATTAGAGTCCGCTATCAAGGTAGTGAGGAAAAGGAGCGGTTTAAACTAATAATAATGCGCTTAAGTGAAGACCAAAAGAGCATTGTCGTGGACCACAAATCCACACTGAAGGTCAAAGACATTGTGAATGAAAAAAATGTCTTTGAAAAGATTGTCAGCATGCTGCCCCTGACAGACTGTTGCTACGCCCTGTATGACTGCAAATATGAGACCAAGGATAGTCAAAAGGAGGACCTGGTTTTCATCATGTGGTACATAATTAACACTTTAACACTCTCCCCAAATTTCCCCACCACTATACTTTGCACAAGATATTAACTACTTCCTTTGCACTTTCATTGATCATAATAACTGATACACACACACTTCTGTTTTAACTCTTCACATTACAAGCACTGCAGAAAATTCTACCCCTTCGATTAATTTTTTTTTTCCCCAATTTTTCAAATTCAGAATTTCCTACTAATTTCTATAATACGCAAACATGCATTTCAGGATTGAAAAAAAAATCTACTAAATATCAACTACATTACTGTTGCACTTTAAAAGAAAACATGATTTATCAGACCTGGTCACCTTCTTCCATTGCTCCATGGTTTAGTTCTGATGCTCATATGCCCACTGTAGGCTCTTTCTGCAGTGGACAGGGGTCAGCATGGGCACTTTGACTGGTCTGAGATGCAAGCTGCTATGCACTGTATTTTCTAACACCTTTCTAGCATAGCCAGCATGAACTTTTTCAGCAGTTTGTGCTACAGTAACTCTTTTGTGGGATCGGACCAGATGGGCTTGTCTTCGCTCATCACGCATATCATTGAGCCTGGGGTGCCCATGACCCTGTCGCCGGTTCACTGGTTGTCCTTCCTTGTACCACTTTTGGTAGGTACTAACCACTGAATACCGGGAACACCCCACAAGACCTGCTGTTTTGGAGATGCACTGACCCAGTTCTCTAGCTATCACAATTTGGCCCTTGTCAAAGTCACTCAGATCCTTAATCTTGCCCATTCTTCCTGCTTCCAACACATCAACTTCAAGAAGTGACTGTTCAGTTGCTGCCTAATATATCCCACCCCTTGACAGGTGCCACTGTAACAAGATAATCAAATATTATTCACTTCACCTGTCAGTGGTTTTAATGCTATGGCTGATCAGTATAAATTCAATTCACTGGGAATGTTAATTATATCTTATTCTCATTTTAAAAAAGCAATGTGATTATGGTCCAGATAGACCTAATGATAGATAGATAAATAGATAGATAGAGCATTTTTATTTAAATTTAATTAGACAACACAATAAATATACATTACATTCATTGTTGGAATGTTAATTATATATTGTTTTCATTAAAAAAATCAGTGATTATGTTGTAGACTATACTAAATATTTTCTACAGTCAAGTCAACAAATGGTTTAATTTGCATATAATCCTGTAGAAGTCGGTGTCTAAGGTTGTGGGGGAAGACTTAGAGGGTGAAACTTTAGCCGAGCTCCGGGATTGCATTTATTCAGTCTGTGCTTTTGCTTTTGCTTTTGCTACAACTCACTAGAAACAAGGCAACTCACCAGAAAACAGGTCCATCCCAAGCTCACAGCTTTCCCCTTGAAGTTGAACTCAATCAAATTCAAGTTCACGCTCCATGGTGTGTTTGCTTGCATATGTGCGTGTCTTGCAAGTTCGGCCAGCGCTCTCACTCTCTTTCTCTCTCTCTCTTTCTCGCTCATCCTAATTTGATTCATATATATCAGCATATCCACTCACCATCGACTTTAATAGGAACACCTGTACATCTGCTCATTTACGCAATTATCCGATCAGCCAATCAAGTGGCAGCAGCACATGCAGATACAGGTCAAGAGCTTCCGTTGTTTTTCACAACATTATCTTTAAACTCTGTGTGAAAGAGTGTGTGAAATTCCCAGGAGATCATCAGTTTCTGAAATACTCAAATTAGCCTGTCTGTCACCAACAACCATGCCATGGTTTAAGCCACAGAGATCACATTTTTCCCCATTCTGATGTTTGATGTGAGCATTAACTGAAGTTCCTGGTCCGTATCTGCATTATTTTATGCATTGTGCTGCTGGCACATGATTGGCTGATTGGATAACTGCATAAATGTGGACAGTAAGTGTATAAAATGCATACATGCAACCTGTATGTGGACGGGCATTCTTACATTTTGCTGATTTTGTAATTGTTTAAGCCCAATAAAATGTAACTTTTTTGTGTAGGGCTCCAGATAATGCATCCATAAAAAAGAAATTGCTCTATGCAAGCTCAAAGGCTGCTTTGAAGAACAAACTACAAGGTTAGTTTTGGTGGTTTCTTTTCATTGCAAGAGGTGTGAACTTCATCTACATTTGACCCCCTTGTGCAGCAATAACTGCAACTAATGATCATTATCTTTAGCCAATGTGAGAGAGGCCTGTAGCTGCTTAGAAGTTACCATGGGTTCCTTTGTGACCTCCTGGACTATTACAAGTTTTGCTCTTGGAGTGATCTTTGTTGGTTGACCATTCCTGGGGAGGGTAACAATCGACTTGAACTTCCTCCATTTGTACACAAACTGTCTGACTGTGGATTGGTGGAGTCCAAACATTTTAGAGCTGGCTTTGTAACATCGTCCCACATGATGAGCTTCAATAACTCTTTTTCTGAGGTCTTCAGAAATCTCCTTTTTTCATGCCATGATACACTTCCACAAACAAGTGTTGTGAAGATAAGGCTCTGATAGATCCCTGGCTAGGGACCCCTAGTGTTCAGTGGTGTAATTGCAGTGGGTCTGTAGGAAAGTTTTGAAAATGTTCAAATAATATTATATATATATATATATATATATATATATATATATATATATATATATATATATATTGTTAAATGTATCAAAACATATTCAAATAAGATGTTTTAAAATTAATCAATTTGCTTATTCAAAAATATCATGTTAGCTGAGCTGACGATCGTTCATTGATGGATTTATTTTAAATTTATTTACAAATGAAATGATCATTTGCAAAAACCTATGAGTGGTAATTCAAGTTCAAGTGTTGCATTGATGGATAAAATAAACAAAGGTAATTGAGAGAGTCAAATTAAATGTTACACCAACAATATGTAAAAAATAATATCTTGAAACATTTGATTAAATTTTAATGTTAATATTATTAATGTTAAATATTAATAAATAAAAAAATAATAAAGCAACATGTATAGAAATGACTGTTTAATATATAGCCTATAATTGTTGTGGAGTGAGGGGGTCCTTGTGGATTGTTCGAAATATGCTAGGGTCCAAAGCTCACAAAAGGTTGAGAACCACTGGTCTATTGTGTGAATTTTAGAAAGGTAATATTGTCTCAAATGGAACACATTAGTTTCCTACTAACCTGAAAGTTTGCCCTAAACTGATTAATCGATTAATTGGAAAAATAATTGGCCAACCAATCTGGCATCCTTGATAAATAAGAGCAAAGAAGGCTATGAAAAATTGTCTTTATTGTTTAACCTTTTGACTTTTATATAAAAGTCACAAAAATACTCTGCTCTCATGAATATCAACTATTGCAAACAAAACGCAGGTTTATTAAACACAGATTTATCAAAAACATCTTTGTTAAATATACAGGTGCATCTCAAAATATCATGGAAAGTTAATTTTTTCCCTGTAATTTAATACAAAAAAGTGGAACTTTCATATATTCTTGATTCATTACACAAATTTAAATATTTCAAGCCGTCTTTTTTTTTTTTTTACCTTGATGATTATGGCTTACGGCTCAGGGAAATCAAAAATCTAGTATCTCTAAATATTAGAATAAAGAATTTATAATACAGAAATGTTGGCCTTCTGAAAAATATGAAAATGTATGCCCTCAATACTTGGTTGGGGCTCCTTTTGCACTAATTACTGCATTAATGCGGCGTGGCATAAAGGCAATCAGCCTGTGGCACAGCTGAGGTGTGATGGAAGCCCAGATTGCTTTGATAGCGGCTTTCAGCTCATCTGTATTATTGGGTCTGTGGTCTCTTGTAGATTCTCTATTGAGTTCAAGTTAGGTGAGTTGGCTGGCCAATCAAGCACAGTAATACAACGGTCAGCAAACCAGTTACTAGTAGTTTTGGCACTGTGGGCAGATGCCAAGTCCTGCTGGAAAAGGAAATCAGCATTTCCATAAAGCTTGTCAGCAGATAGAAGCATGAAGTGCTTTAAAAAAAGAATTAAAATCTCCTGGTAGATGGCTACATTGACTCTCGACTTGAGGAAACCAGTGGACAAACTAGTGGACCAACACCAGCAGATGACATGGCCCCCCAAATCATCATTGACTGTGGAAACTTCACACTGGACTTCAAGCAACTTGTATTCTGTGCCTCTCCACTCTTCCTCCAGACTCTGGGACCTTGATTTCCAAATGAAATGCAAAATTTACTTTCATCTTCCCCTTAATGTATGTATTGAACCAGACTTAGAGATTAAAGGCCCAGGAAACCTTTGCAGGTGTTTTGAGTCAGTTGGCTGATTAGAGCTCTTCTCAGGTCAACATTTCTGTATTATAAATACTTTATTCTAATTTAGGATTTCCATGAGCTGTAAGCCGTAATCATCAAGATTAAAACAAAAAATGCTTGAAATATTTTACTTTATGTGTAACAGATCTAGAATATATGAAAAATCCATGTTTTGAATTCAATTACAATAAAAAATGAATTTTCCACGATATTAAATTTTTTTGAGATGCACCTGTAGGTGTGCAACAATTATTGGCACCCTTTTAGTCAATACTTTGTGCTACCTCCCTTTGCCAGCTCTGAGTCTTCTCGTATAATGCCTGATGAAGTTGGAGAATACATGGCAAGGGGTCTGAGACCATTCCTTCATACAGAATCTCTCCAGATCCTTCAAAGTTTGAGGCCCACGCTGGTGGATTCTCTTCTACAATTAATCCCACTGGTTTTCTATGTGTCCCAGTCAGGGGACTGGGATGGCCATGGCAGGACCTTGATTTTGTGGTCAGTAAACCATTTTGTGTTGATTTTGATGTATGTTTTGGATCATTGTCCTGCTGGAAGATCCAACCACAGCCCATTTTAAGCTTTCTGGCAGAGGCAGTCAGGTTTTCATTTAATATTTGTTGATAGAGTCCATGATGCTATGCATCCTAACAAAATGTCCAGGTCCTCTGGCAGAAAAACAGCTCCAAAACATTGAAGAGCCAACACCACATTTAACTGTGGGCCATATTTCCATATGGCCACCTCTCTGTGTGTGCCAAAACCACCTCTGGTGTTTATTGCCAAAAAGCTCTATTTTGGTTTCATCTGACCATAGAACCCAATCCCATTAGAAGGTCCAGTAGTGTCTGTCAAACTGAAGACACTTGAGTTTGTTTTTGGATGGGAGTAGAGGCTTTTTTCTTGAAACCCTTCCAAACAACTTGCATTGATGAGGTGACTTTGGATTGTAGTTTTGGAAACTTTCTATCCCCAAGACGCAACTAACTTCTGCAATTCTCCGGCTATGAACCTTGGAGATTTTTTGGCCACTCGAACCATCCTCTTCACAGTGTGTTGAAACAATATAGACACATGTCCAATTCTTGGTTAGTTCATAACATTTCCAGTTGACTGCAACTTCTTAATTATTGCAATAATGGTGGAAATGGGCATTTTAATGCTTAGTCACTTCAAATTTTATGAAGGTCAACAACCTTTTGTCGCACATCACAGCTATATTCCTTGGTCTTACCCATTGTTATGAATGACTAAGGGAATTTGGCCTGTGTGTTACCTCATATTTATACCTCTGTGAAACAGGAAGTCATAGTTGAACAATTTCCTGTTCCTAGTCACCCAGGTGTACTAAATTTATTTTTAAATATCAGTGGGAAAATACTTCAAATATATTTTTCCTCAAATGAATTCATAGGGGTGCAAATAATTGTTGCACACCTATATTTAACAAAGATTTTCTTGAATAAACCTGTCCTTTGTCAGCCTCCTTTGCTCATGTTTACCAAGGATGCCAATGTTAGTGGAGGGCACTGTATATATACATCCACAAACACAGACACACACACACACACACACACACACACACACACACACACACACACACACACACACACACACACACACACACACACCGTGTGTGTATATGTAATGTAATGTAATAGGAACATTTGTACACTTGTTCTGTGCACCTGTACATTTATCCAGTCATTCAATCATGTGGCAGGAGCACAATGCATAACATTATGCAGCTACAGCTCAAGGGCTTCAGTTAATTTTCACAAAAAACATCAGAATGGGGGAAAATGTGATCTCTGTGACTATACCTGTGGCATGGTTATTGGTTCCAGATAGGCTGGTTTGATTATTTCAGAAACTGCTGATCTCCTAGGATTTTCACACACAAAAGTCTCTCTAGTTTACACTGAATGGTGTGAAAAACAAAAAACATCCTATGGGTGACATTTCTGTGGGTGGAAATGCCTTGTTGATAAGAGAGGTCAGCAGAAAATGGGCAGATTGGTTCAAGCTTCCAGGAAGGATAGTAACTCATATAATCACTCTTTACAGTCGTGGTGAGCAAAATAGCATCTCAGCATTCACAAAACACTGAACCTTGAGAAAGATGGGATACAACACCAGAAGACCACATTGGGTTCCACTCCTGTCAGCCAAGAACAGGAATCTGAGCCCATTATAAACACACCCTCACAGACTCTTGGCAGTTGTAGATTAGAAATAAAATCCAAACTGTCCCGTTTCGGTGAGTCTGTGCTTATAAAAGCCTTTGATTCTTGTTCTTGGCTGACAGGAGTGAAACCTGATGGACTTCTACTGTTGTAGCCATCCACCTCAATGTGTGATGTGTTGTGCATTCTGGGATTCTCTGCCCACCACAGTTGTAAAGAGTGTCAGCTTGCAGATCCTCCACTTACAGGATGTTTTTTTGACCATTTTGCATAAATTCTAGAAACTGTCTAGAGAGTGTGAAAATCCCTGGAGATCAGCAGTGTCTGAAATACTCACGCCAGCCCGCCTGGCTCCCACAACCATGCCAATGTTAAAGTTACAGAGATCACATTTTCTCCCTATTCTGATGTTTGATGTGAACATTACCTGAAGCTTTTGACCTGTCTCTACATGATTTTGTGCACTGTACTGCTGCCACATGTATATTAAAGTGTATATATACTACTGGTCCTTGATATTTGAACTTTGTGTTTTGCAGGACTGAAGTTTGAATGGCAGGTGAATGACAATGCAGACAAGCAAATGTCAGTTCTTGTGGACAAGCTGGGTGGAAGCCGCATTGTTACGTCTTTAGAGGGAATAAATGTTTAAAGCCACAAAACAAAACACCAAATCCTCTTAAACTTTAAATTGGATCATCTTTATAGATAAAATTATTTGGGCAATATAAATGCTTTTTAATATAAAAAGTGCTGTGTTTTTTTTTATATAAAGATGGTTTCATTTTTGCACACTGGAAATGTTACATATGTCATACCTTCATGCTTCATTGTATAGAGAAAAAAACCCTTCGAAATAATCAATTTTATCCTTTTTAAATTATATAAATTGAAATCTTACACTATTGTTTTTGAACACTATATCACAAGCATTTAAAGATTAAAGATTAAATAAACAGTTTTGGAAACCCATTATGTTTTTTCATTCCTAAATGTAATGCACATTATTACATTCAACTAAAGGAGTTAAATAATGTTATTGTTATTTGGGGGTCCAAGCACAATGTGCTTTTTCTTCTTATTTGTCTGATTCAATTCATGAATGATTGCATTTATTCACATTATCTGCATATTCAGGACAAGATTTTTCAAAGAATGACTGCATAATTTGGGGTATGTTGATTGCTAGGGGGGGAAGTTAGGTTCAAATATCTGTTTCTCAGGAACCATAAGAGAAACCAAACTGATTAAAAAAAAAAAAAAAAAAAAAAATTTCAACTTTTTGGTACAGTGCACTTCTTTGCTAATCTGTAAGGAGATGATGACCTAATCACTTAAAATACATGGAAATGGCTAATTACTTTTCAGCAGACATTTGATAGGGTGAACTATCAGCATTTGAACTATTGGTACAAAACATGAACTTAAAAAATACAAATAAAATTTTTTGCCTTATAAAGTCTTGGGTTTCTTTCAAAGCATGCTTTGAGTCCTTGTCTATCTGCACTGTGAACCACTGTCCAATGAGTTTTTAAGCATTTGGCTAAATCTGAGCAGATAATATAGCCCTATACACTTTAGAATTCATCTTGCTACTTTTGTCAGCAGTCACATCATCAATAAATACAAACTAACCAGTTCCATTGGCAGTTCCATTGCCCACGCCATAAGATGAAGGTCAAGTTTAAGTTCAAGTGGTTTTAATATCATTTCAACCATATACAGTTGGTACAGTACATAATGAAACGAAACAACTTTCCTCTAGGACCATGGTGCTACATAAAACAACACACTAACCACATGAGACGACACAGAACTAAATAAGATCTACAAACATTCTACATAAAGTGCACATGCAGACATGTGCTAACAACACAGGACAATGGGCACAGTAAGTGATAGTGTAGTGCCAAACAGTACACAGTTTTAGTGTCTGATATAACAGGTAGTGCAAAAGATAGGTGCCAAGGAGTAACAATATAATCTAAAAATGGTATAAATGTAAACATAACATGCTATGAGTATTCAGCAGATTAGCTTATACCAAACATGGACATAGCAGTTATTGTGGTAGGAACACCAAGGAATTTGATGCTCTTGACGATCTCCATGGAGGAGCCATCGATGTTCAGCGGAGAGTGGTCGCTCCGTGCTCTCCTGAAGTCAACAACCATCTCTTTTGTTTTGTCCACATTCAGAGACAGGTTGTTGGCTCTGCACCAGTCCATTTACTGCTGCACCTCCTGTCTGTATGCTGACTCGTTGTTCTTGCTGATGAGACCCACCACGGTCGTGTCATCTGCGAACTTGATGACGTGGTTGGAGCTGTGCATTGCTACACAGTCAAGAGTCAGCAGAGTGAACAGCAGTGGACTGCGCACACAGCCCTGGGGGGCGCCAGTGCTCAGCGTGGTGATGTTGGAGATGCTGTTTCCGATCCGGACTGATTGAGGTCTCCCAGTCAAGAAGTCCAGGATCCAGTTGCAGATGGAAGTGTTCAGGCCCCGTAGGTTCAGCTTTCCAATCAGGTGCTGAGGAATGAGTGTGTTAAATGCTGAACTGAAGTCTATGAACAGCATTCGAACATAAGTGTCCTTCTTGTCCAGGTGGGTAAGGGCCAGATGTAGGGTGGTGGCGATGGCATCATCTGTTGAGCGGTTGGTGCGATACACGTACTGCAGCAGGTCCAGTGAATGGGGCAGCAGGGTCTTGATGTGCCTCATGACGAGCCTCCGGAAGCACTTCATAATGATGGATGTGAGTGCAACGGGATGGTAGTCATTGAGGCAGGACACTGAAGACTTCTTCGGCACGGGGACGATGGTGGTAGCCTTGAAGCATGTTGCTTGTGGAATGAAGTGGAATGCTTTCAGATCATGAGTAGTTTGTTCTTTCCCTTCTTTATACCCTTTTCTTCACATTATTCTGGCTGATGTTTGTCTCATTTGTCCTTAGGATGTTGTTCCAGAACTGTACAGGAGGGTTTTTTTAAAAAAAAAGGTTTTTGGCTCCTCTCCAAAACTGGTCTTCCTGTTTTTGAGGCTTACCATTGGTTTGTATGTGGTAAAAACTCTGAATTTACTCTGGTGAGCCTTCCCTTGACATGGTCTTGCTCTGGTCAACTGTTGTGAAAGAGTTTTTCCTTATCCAGGAAAGAATTCATCTGTCATCTACCACAGTGGTTTTCTGTGGTCTTCCAGGCCTTTGGGTGTTCCTGAACTCACCAGTGCATTCTTTCTTTCTAAGAATATATCAAATAGTTTGGCCACACCTAATGTTTTTGATATTGACACAGCTATGACACATAGATCAACTTTTGCCTCAGGTTGAGGGTACAAATCCTGCCTCTGCCCTCCTGGGGGGGGGGGGGGGGGGGGGGGGGGGGGGGGGGGGGGGCTGTTGATTAGGGTGATTCTGTGGGCCCTGGTCAGATAGAGGGCCCAGCAGAACCCCATACATTCCTGTATGATTTTTGAATTTAAATGGCCTCTTTGCAAAATAATCTATTAAGATGCACGCTATAATGAATGCCCTCAGACTGTGCCAAATGCATGTGTGTGACCCTATGGAAGTATAATAGTGCCAAATGTCCTCAAGGCAAAATGGCATGTGGAATTACATAAACTGAATAAAAACATATCGCAATAACAATACTTGAATTTTTCTGCCCAGCAATTTGACACAAATTGAAAAGAAAAAAAAACCCCACAGCAATAACAATGCTTGAATTAGTTTCCTCTACAATTAATTGGGTTTGTATATTGTGATTGACAACACATGTTAACCTTCCTAAAATACGGTTCCAAAGGAACGATTCCGTGAGGAATCGATCGAAATTTAATGTAATCATATAAATCTTCTTAAATTGTCCTGAGTGAGTTTAAGAGAGAAGTGTTGCAATGATGTCTGATTCGTGAGTGAATCGTTAGTTTGAGTCGATTCATTTCAATGAATTGAAGAATCCCATTGAGAAAACCAGTCTGCATGATTAATTCACGAATGGAACTGATTTGATTCTCAAGTTCAACTCACTGATTCAATGATCCTGGCTCTGTTTAAGCTAATTTCCACATTTCTTTCTGGAGCTGCTTGTGTGTGAAACTTATTGTTCATTGAATGAATACAATGGTGTTAATTAATTGTACTGTATATATAGTTATTTGTATATAGTTATAAATTTATAATTTCAGTTAATATAATAAACTGTTCAAATTTAGTTCTTTATAGTCTCTTATCCCAAAAATGAAAATTCTGTCATCAATTACTCACCCTCATGTCATTTCAAAGTTATAAGCCTTTCCTCTTTGGAACACAAATAAAGACAATTTAATGAACCTGGAAGATTTCTGTCTCTCCATTTATAAGTAACCAAAACTATCACGTAATGCAGGGTGAGATGGATGCAATTAAAGTTAAAGCCTTTATTAAAAGGGCAGGCAGACAAATCCAAATCGAATGGCAAAGGCAGAATCCAAAAACAGGCATGGGTCAGGCAATCAACAAACAACATAAACTAGGCAAGGCAAAGATGAAAATGAGAAACTGGGAAGAGGATCATAAACCGGGAAACAAGAACAATGAGCAAAAGTCGTGGTACGGCTCAGGCTGCAAACACTGTAGCTCAATACTTTGCTCTGAACAAAGAAACATGAGGGGTTTAAATATACAAACTAATCAACGGGGAAACACGGAGACAATGATGACACATAAGCGAATCAACCAATCACAAATCAATGGTAGATACAGAACACAAACCAAAACAAAAGACACATGGAAACTGTCATGATTTGGGCAGTTCACACGCACTTTACTCTGTCTTGAAGTATCATGGGAGGCTGTTTCTTCAGCTTCAGGTGTGAGCAGAGCTTGATGGATAGTCTTGTCTGGCTTGAGCATGTAGTGGAAGACCGTGACATTAGTCTATGGCGTGAGCATGGCTTGGGAGGTCGCGTCATCGGCCTCAGACATGAACAGGATGTGTGAGGCCATCTTGTCAGCCTCGGACAGAAGCAGAACTTGGTAGGCAGTGCCACTGACCTCTAGCTGTAGCAGAACCAGGAGGCCGTCTTGTCAGTCTCCAGCTGGAGCTGAACTTGGGAGGCCGTGCCATCGGCCTCCAGCAGAAGCAGGACTTAGTAGGCCATCTGGCATGAACATGGCATGAGAGGCCATTCAGTTGTACTCTGACAGGAGCAGGACATGTGAGGCCATCTCGTTGGCCTTGGCAGGAGCAGAACTTGGGAGGTCGCCTTGTCGACCTCTAGCAGGAACATGGCTGGAGAGTCCCCCTCTTTGGTCTCAGGCTAGAGCTCTGGAGATGAGGACACCACGTTGACCTCTGGCTGGAGCTCAGCAGGGAAGACCACCTTGTCAGTCTCAGGCTGGAGCTCTGAAGATGAGGTCACAGTGTTGACCTCTAACTAGAGCCCAGCAGGGGAGACTACCTTGTGAGTCTTAGGCTGGCGCTCTGGAGAGATGGAGGCCGCCCTTCAGGTAGATCATGTGTGCTGAATGCCGGAGGGGAAATCCTTGACAAAGCTTTCAAGCTCCAAGCTCCAAAAAATTAATTAAGGCATTGTTAAAGTAATCCATGTGACTCCAGCGGTTTAATGCCAATTTTATGAAGTACAAATAAGAATGCTTTGTGTGAGTATAAAAACGTGAGAGCCGACAAAAAAATATTAGTGAGAGCAGACAAAAAAATGCCACTCCTTCTGTATGTCGAAATTTCCAGACATCTTGTCTGATTGTGACTCAGTTTGTGTATAGCTTCCCTCGTCCTCTGCTGTAAACAGTGCAGCACTTCTGGGTCCCATTGCATTGCGAGAGCTGACGTTTAGTCCCATTAAGATGGAAACTATTGAGGTTCATGGATAGTGTTCTTGGAGCCAATGGAACAAGTTTGGGAATATGAAACTGGATAAGTGCTCAGGAGCTGAGAAAGAACAAAGTCCGCCTTAAGACTCTTATAACTAAACAGGTTCTCCAAACAGACACATACATACAAAAAGGACTAAAGGAGGAAGAGTAGACAGTGCAGGACATTCACACCATCACTTCTGCATTATCCATTATTTCTCACACTACTAGGAAAGCATTCAATCACATGCAAATGGAACTATATTGTGCCCACTTCACCTCTATTCAGTATCAAGAGATTTTTGCTGGAAAAGTCCCAGCCACTCTCTTTACAGAAGAGGTTTAAGATAGAGTGGGTATAACTGTATGACCAGGGACTTTGATTGAATAACAGGTAAGACTACTTATGGCCAGAGGGGAGGCAACCTAAGGCAGGATGGTATTGCCACTGAACACCCCACTAAGCAGAAAGGTGATATAAGACAATCTGATGTGATGCTGTGTGGCCAAAAGTATTAAAATTGGACTGTAAGATATTATAGTGGAAGCCCCAAGAGGTGAGTCATTGTCTTAATGCTTGCACTCAGTGCTGTCCTTATCATAAGAAATGGCCTTCCCCAGTGTGGTTCCCATAGATGGGTGTGAAATAAATTATCATCAAGTACCAGAAAGTCTGGGAGTGAGAGTTCAGGAACCATTAGAGCCAAAGGGGAAATAACTTGTTTACTTTAGACAGCATCCTGACTTGACCTGTTTAATGTGTCTGGGCATCACCTCCAAGAACAGCTGTAGTGGGGGCCACCTGCCTTCATTTTCATGGGAAGCAACAATATCAGAGCTATACAGTGGGGGATATCAGTATTGGACTCGTCAACATTTTTTTCATTAAATATATTTTCAATGAGGTTTCATGATAATCACATGAAATTTTCACCAGACATCAGTATTAACTCAATATATCTGGAAATATAATGAATTCACAACATTAAAGTCCATAAATAAAGTTGTGTGTAATAAAGTGGAATGACACAAGAAAAAAGTATTGAACACGCTAAGAAAAAGCAGTTCTCCAAGGCAAGGTAAGGCAAGGAACCAGCTGAAATCCTGTAAATTCTGTTTTAGGCCCACTGCTTTTTACTTTATATATGCTTCCTCTAGGTCAAATCATTGGTAAACATGGAATTAGCTTCCACTGTTATGCTGATGATACACAGCTGTATGTTTCAGCAAAGCCAGATGACAGACAGCAGCTTAATAAAACTGAGGAAAGTGTAAAGGACATTAGACGGTGGATGCTTATTAACTTCCTCTTGCTTAATTCTGACAAGACAGAAGTATTTCTACTAGGAACCCATGCAGCTAGAAGTAAGCTTTCTGATTTTATAATAATTCTGGATGGACTTTCCATTTCGTCATGTGTAGCAGTAAAAGACCTTGGTGTGATTATTGTTAGCCTTCTTTCATCTCAGAAATATTGCTAAGAAATGTTATGTCACTACATGATGCAGAAATATTAGTTCATGCTTTCGTCACCTCTAGATTAGATTATTGTAATGCCTGACTGTCTGGATGTTCCAGTAGGTGCATAAACAAACTCCAGTTAGTCCAGAATGCAGCTGCAAAAGTCCTTACTAGAACCAGAAGATACAGTCACATCACCCTGATCTTATCCAGACTGCATTGGCTCCCAGTGAAATCTCGCATTGATTATAATATATTACTATTGAACTATAAAGCACTAAATTGTCTCTATAATCCGCCACGCCTACCTAGATCAAAAGGTGCAGGCTATTTGTCGGTACCTCGAATAGCGAAGGCTACAGCAGGGGGAAGAGCTTTCGCTTATAAAGCCCCACAGTTATGGAATAACCTTCCAATTAGTGTTCGGGACTCAGACACAGTCTCAGTGTTTAAGTCTAGGTTTAAAATGTATTTGTTTACTCAAGCTTACCATGAGAAGACTTTCTTTTATGCAAAGCACAGTCTTACCTAACTCTCTCTCCCTCTCTTTACCTCCCTCTCCCTCTCTCCTTCTGTCGAGCCACACATGATTTTATGGAGATGTTAATGATCCTGATGCTTTCTGCTATCCGGACCTGCCTGATCCGTTCGGATGCCCTACCTCTGGATGGAGCTCTCATCAACTCCAATTCCACATGGACATTCTCACTGTGGTTGCTGGGACTATGGTTTCTACTTATAAAAACCATAATGAAAAAGTTTCTTTTACTTTCACACTATCTGTTGTTACCCAGATGAGGATGGGTTCCCTTCTGAGTCTGGTTCCTCTCAAGTTTTCTTCCCCTTAACATCTTAGAGAGTTTTTTCTTGCCACCGTCGCCACCGGCTTGCTCAATTGGGATTAATCCACACACTAAAATCTGTATCCTGTATTTATATATTTCTGTAAAGCTGCTTTGAGACAATGACTGTTGTAAAAAATGCTATACAAATAAAATTGAATTGAATTGAAATCCATAAGTAATTATACCCCCAAATTAATATCAGCTGGGTTAGTAAATTGATGGTCTATAAAAATGCTTTTCGTTACCACGGTGTCACACAAGAAATATCTCATGATGGGTAAAAGCAAAGAGGTCTCCCAAGACCTTCGGAACCTTATTATTGCAAATCATATTGATGGAATCGGATACAGATGTATTTCAACATCTGTGGAAGTGGAAGCAACATCACTGCGTCATCAACCAGCCACTCACAGGAGCTCCTCACAAGATTTCTGACCAGGGAGTCAGAAGAATAGTCAAAAGAGTAGCCCAAGAGCCAAAGACCACTCAGAAAGAGCTCCAGAAACACTTGGAGGCTGCAGGTACCATCGTTACAGAGAAAACAATAGGCAATGCACTCCACTGCTCACGCTCACCCCGCAAGACTCCATTACTAAAGAAAAGGCATTTCGAAGCTCATTTAAAGTTTGCTGCAACTCATTTGGACAAGTCTTTGAAATACTGGGAGAGTGTAGTCTGGTCAGACAACACACCATGTTTGGAGAAGAAATGGAACTGCACATCACCCTTAAAACACTATACCAACAGTGAAGTTTGGAGGTGGAAGCATCATGGTGTGGGGCTGTTTTTCATCACATGGCACTGGCAGACTTCATATAATTGAAGGAACGATGAATGGAGCCCTTTACCGAGAGATTCATGAGAAGAATCTGCTGCCATCCACCAGGATGATGAAGATGTGACGTGGGTGGGCCTTCCAGCAGGATAACTATCGAAAACATACATCAAAGGAAACTCTCAATTGGTTTCAAAGAAAAAACATCAAGGCATTAGAATCACACCTGAATATTGCGACTGATTAATTTCTTCATACAGGAAGCGTCTTGAAGCTATCATCACAAACAAAGGCTTCTCCAGGAAGTATTAAATAAATTTCAGTTAGCGTGTTCTATACTTTTTTCTGTCATTCCACTTTATTACACATAACTTTATGTTTGGACTTTAATGTTGTGAATTCTTTATATTTCCAGATATCTTGAGTTAATACTGATGGTGAAATTTTCATGTGAATAGCCTCATTGGAAATATATTTCCCGCACTGTAAATTGTGGGGTTTTGAGGATGTTCAGGGTTCAGTCTGACTCTGCTGAAGCCAGAGTGCTTTTTATTGGAATAAACACTTAATTTTTTTTCATCAAGTTAGAAGATAGTGTCTTTTTTCTTTCAGCTGGTGAGCCACCCAACTAGGAATTAAAAAAAAAGGGGGAAGGTAAATAATGGGATTTTCTTTGTACCAGATAAATGTGTCTATAAAGGAAACTCTGTGTGTGCACATAGCTAAGTTTAATAAGGTTTTGGGGCTTGTAGCAAACGGGTTAGCTATCCCCTAATATTAAGCAATGATTTTGATGACGCCTTGTTTAATGACTTCCGCAGTTTATGTAATTCTGTCTCTGACAAAGATTTATGAGATGTCCAAATGGCAATCTGTTGTAACCGCTGTTTTATGAAATCCTTTGGCATTTGAAATACGCTAACTTGCTAAAGTCACAGTCCCTCACATCAAATATCATGCCAGTAGTTGTTTATGTATTGAATATACCTTTAGACTAATGTAGCTTTAGCTAATGTTGAATATTTGTTCATGCATTATAGTGCATTTAAGTAAACACTGTTGTTTATGAATTGGATATACATTTAGACCAATGTAGGTCTTGAAGTAGTCATTAGATTATTCAAGACCCATGTGTTACCTATGTTGAACTTTTTCCAGTCTTACCTAATGGCATTTTGTGGGTTAATGCTAACATAAATAACAACAACAAAGCCCTACTAAGGAATGACTGCTGAATTTTAACTTGTAATGCTTCTCCCCATCCTATTTAGAGGTGATACACCAGGATTTTCCTAGTTTTGCATAACTAATTGGCAAAAATGACATGACATATTGTCTCTTCCTGGCGCATTTTATTTACATTCATCTCATGACACTGTTGAACACATAGTAACAAACAAACAAACACAGACACACACACACACACACACACACACACACACACACACACACACACACACACATAGAGAAAACACAAACCAAGTGTTATAATGTAGCCTTAATGTTTTGTTCTGTTTAGTAAAAATGGTCTTGTTTTTAATAACATTTGCATATTTTCACAATGTTGCTTGCTTCCACCTCTCCACATTGTAAGTGGCTTGGCTATGCTAATTTGACCCAAAGTGGGAATGTGGGCGTGAGTGTGAGTTTCGTGAATGTGTGGAATGTTGGTGTGAATGTTGGTAGGCTTCCTCACATGAAGTGCTTGCTTCAGCTCCTTCCACAATACTTCTATTGAATTAAGGTCAGGACTTTGACTTGGGTGTTGAACAAAACACTAACTTTATTCTTCTTTAACCATTCTTTCGTAGAACAACTCGTGCACTTAGGGTCATTGTCTTGCTGCATGCCCCACTAACTTTTTTCTTTGATTCAGTTCATTGACAGATGTCCTGATATTTTCCTTTAGAATTCGCTGGTACAATTCAGAATTCATTGTTCCATCAATGATGGCAAGTCGTCCTGGCCCAGATGCAGCAAAACAGACCCAAACCATGATACTACCACCAGCATGTTTCTCAGGTGGGATAATGTTCTTATGCTGGAATGCAGTATTTTCCTTTCTCCAAGCACAACCCTTCTCATTTAAACCCAAAAGTTATATTTTGGTCTAGTCTATCCATGAAACATTTTTTCAATAGCCTTCTCTATTCTTCACATGATCGTTAGCAAACTGCAGAAAGGCAGCAATGTTCTTTTTGGAGAGCAGTGGCTTTCTCCTTACAACCCTGCCATGCACAACATTGTTGGTCAGTGTTCTCCTGATGGTGGACTGATGAACATTAGCCAATGCGAGAGAGGCCTGTAGTTGCTTAGAAGTTACATGGTTTCCTCTACAACCTCATGGGCTATTACAAGGCCTGCCCTTGGAATGATCTTTGCTGGGGGGTATTCCAGAAAGCAGGCAATACGAGTTACCTGGGTAAGTTTACTCAGACTTAACGGATAAACTCATCTTTTGGTTTAAAAAAAACTGGAGGTAACTTTCATACACAAGTATGTATGCATGTACAGTATCTCACAAAAGTGAGTACACCCCTCACATTTTTGTAAACATTTGATTATATCTTTTAATCCATCCACCAGCTCCGTGATGTCATCATGGAGGAGTGGAAGAGGACTCTAGTGGCAACCTGTGAAGCTCTGGTGAACTCCAACCTCAAGAGGGTTAAGGCAGTGCTGGAAAATAATGGTGGCCACACAAAATATTGACACTTTGGGCCCAATTTGTACATTTTCACTTAGGGGTGTACTCACTTTTGTTGCCAGCGGTTTAGACATTAATGGCTGTGTGTTGAGTTATTTTGAGGAGACAGCAAATTTACACTGTTACACAAGCTGTACACTCACTACTTTACATTGTAGCAAAGTGTCATTTCTTCAGTGTTGTCACATTAAAAGATATAATCAAATGTTTACAAAAATGTGAGGGGTGTACTCACTTTTGTGAGATACTGTATTTATGCAGGGCTTTAAGTGATTTATCTGTAAAAAAAAATCAAGATGACAAACACTGCCATGGTCTAAAAAGGGAATTTTAAAATAAATTGTGTATTATGCATGTTTCTTATTTTACTGCATATGGTGTGTACTGTAATATTAATTGTAGTGCCCCTACTAGATGTTCCTTATGTCTTTGTATATTGGTTGTATTTATGTGAGAATGTAAACAAAAATGTGAGGGGTGTACTCACTTTTGTGAGATACTGTATGTATGCAGGGCTTTAAGTGATTTATCTGTAAAAAAAATCAAGATGACAAACACTGCCATGGTCTAAAAAGGGAATTTTAAAATAAATTGTGTATTATGCATGTTTCTTATTTTACTGCATATGGTGTGTACTGTAATATTAATTGTAGTGCCCCTACTAGATGTTCCTTATGTCTTTGTATATTGGTTGTATTTATGTGAGAATGTACATGATTTCATTTTCTTACAGTTGATGATGGACACATTGTATTAATTGACCTTTCTGCAACAGCACATGCTGCCACAGTTCCCTCCTGCAAACTTCTAGAAGCAAGCACTGCTGGCTTGGCAATTAATATATAACCACATCTTTTCACCACATCCACACATTGTATGGAATAATAGAGATATCTTGTATAAAAAATATCTATCTTCAATCAGACATGGTACAACTATGGAATACTCATTGTCAGTCAGTCAATTAATATACCTAATAAACAAGATCAGCTTTAATCATACTCAGAATTCTTAAAAATAATTAAAATACATTTGATTATGCAATTATCTTTTATGCAATCCCAAGTAAAGTTGTTTCATTGCTACGAAATTCTGAATATTCCTCTGTTAATGTAGACCAACAACCTCCCACTAGTAGTGATACAATATTTATTGTTGATATTAATATTGTAAAAGATAAATGCAGCAATAGATATATTATAAATATATGAAAGAGGAATAACATGCTAT